>NC_140513.1:42924552-43117052 GCF_964339955.1 Pipistrellus hanaki | reverse complement strand
ACGACAAAATATATTCCCAGACTCTGGTCCACAGATTTTGGTTTCATAGATCTATGAGCGGGCCCAGGAAGATGTTTTCTTAAAAAAAAAAAAAAAAAGAAAGAAAAAAAAAAAAAAAAGCTTTCCATGTAGACTATACAACTTAATGGTGGGTGCATCCATATAATAATATACAAATGCTGTAAAGAAAAGTGAGGAACTTGTTTGTGTATGGATATGGGCCAATCTTCAGGATCAAGTGAAAAATGCAAGACTCTATTATTTACTACCAATTTAGCAAAGAAGGATGAACATATTGCTTATATAGATATTCAGTTTGTCTAGAAGGTTACACAAAAGTCTGATAATATTCATTTTGTCTCTGTACAAAACAACTAGGTGGTTGACAGATAGGAATGGGAGACAGATCTTTCCACAGCATAACCTTCTATACCTTTGAAATTTGATCCAAGTAAAAATATTTTGTATTCAGAAATGACCAGAAAATATTATTTTTATCATACTCATGACAAAACATGACTTATAAATAACTATTCAGGCAACTCTGATATTCTATTTCTTTTTCTTATTCTATTTCTAATTTTTACTGGCCAAGAATTATATAATATGCAACATATTAATGTGATAATATGTAAATATTATAGGTAGTATGTACTAGTATAATATATTCATGTCTCTAAGAAATTAAGTATTCTCCTTCTGTGAAGATAGAACACCACACCAGTAAGCTAGGAACAGGGCAGTTGCATTATTATGAATGATGCATTTCTGGAAACTTCACTTATCTTTTATCTGTATAGTTCAAGTCTAAGTTTCACTAGATCTACAAAAGACAATGGATCTAATTTGCAACCTCCTAATGAAAATAGCAAAAACAGTTTACAATTTATTCAGCCAGCTTTGAATTATATAATTCTTGATCGTTTTTATAATTGAAAGTGTTAATGAAAAAACCATTCAAATCCGTAAGGAATTTTTGTGAGTTTATTTGAGCCAAACTGTGGACAATTGCCAGAAAGCAGAATCTCAATGTGTTGAGATAGTGGAGAATGGGCGGTTTTATCTTGTTTTATACATTACAGTCCATGGGTGATAGATTAGGGAGGCCAGAGAAAGCAAAAGAGGTGGGAGAACCTCTGGGATCAGATAAAAAGTAAAATGGTAGACACATGCTTCCTTTACACAGGTAGGTATAAGATAGTTAGCAGTTAATAATTAACCTGATAACAATAACAGTGAAGGAATTTGTGGTTTCCCCTGGGTGCCAGGGCTGTGCCTTGAGGGGTCTGGAAAAAAGGAAAGTTACAAATTACCCTGAGATTCCACAGGTAAGTTATTTTAAATGCAAAAAAACAAAACAAAATAAAACAATAGGCTCAATAAAGATAGAAGTTGATTTTTGTCAGGGAAAATACTGGCTTAGGACATGACTACCCACTAAAAAGACGTTTTAATTAAAGATTTTAATTTCAGACCATCCTGTGGTTACTTTAGGTCTCTTGAGTTTGCCAGGCCGCCATGCAGGCCTTTCCTGAGTTAGTCAGGATAGCAAAAGAAATAGGAATTATTTCAAAATATATGCAGAGAGATTTTATTAATGTTTTATACCACACCACTTCAAATTGGTGAAGCTCAAAATCACATTAAATGCAGCCACATTGTTCTTGAACTACATTTGCTTAGCTTCCTCAAAAAAATAATCTTCACAGAAAATACATTTTGTAATGGTTCATTTGGTTTTTATTTAGAATTGATCAAGAAACACCCACTTGAAAAACACTTCTGCATTTTCTGTAAAACTGTTAGACACTGTGACCGCTGGTATCCTTGATGCCACTTATAAATATCACTATTTCCAAATTAAAGTGTTTATTACCAGAAAATATTTTAAAGAACTATATGGTCTTTTTTATTTTTTATTTTTTACTTTTTTGGTATGGTCCTCTTAGGAGTTGAGAATTGCCTCCAAAAATCTGGGAGTTGAATTTGATGTTCAATCATAGTATATGTCAAACTTCCTAAAAAAATGTGGGACGATTTAGTATTAAGAAAAGAAAAAGGAAAATCAAGGATCGCCAGTTTATATAAGTTATGTAGCATAAATTTTAAACAACAAACAAAATAGTCTTGTACTGGATAACAATTTTTACAATTTCTGATTTTAATTAAAATTTGGGTCCCTGGGCAAAGTAAAACAATCGAGTGGGTAATAATGAGGTTCCTTTCTTAGAGGATCTTAGGGATAAACAGCCAATGAGAAAAGTCCCATTTTTGAAGTAGTGATTCTTGAGTGGGCTGGCTCATGACTGCATACTTTAAATGGCTAGACAAGAATAGTGAAGAAAATGTCCTAAGAGCTGAGTTTCAGTCTCAAAGAAAAACTAATGTTTGACACTTATTTTAAACATGGATAACGCCTTGGGAACCAACCAAATTATTTCTACTTTCCCTAGTCTTTCTCTTGGTTAGGATTTTGCCCAGACCCATCTAAGATAAATGACTAATCTTTATCTGGCAGAATATTCAGACTGTACGGGAAATCTGTTTAAACAAGGGTGGACAAATAATGTGGCTTAGAATAAATATCTGCTGAATGTAAAATGGTACAGCCACTTTGGAAAACAATCTCACAGCTTCTCAAAAGGTTAAGTGTAGAGTGACTATGTGACCTATCCATTCCACTCCTAGGTGTAGTTCCCTATTTTTCCATCTCACTTGATATTTCAATTAGTGCCATGGATGAATTAGGGAAGAGAGCTAAATTTTTTATATTCTTAATTCAAGGGTCATCTGGAATAGACAGTAATTATATTGGAGCTTATTTATTGTATCTATTTCCTTCTGCTTTATACATATATATCTCTATTTTTATAGGCATAGTATACACTCAACTTTTTACTAAAATAATGAGTTTATCTTATTAAAAATGACATATCTACTGTTGATTATTAAAAATATAGGAAAAGATATGAGCCTAGTATCCAGATACTCAGTGTTAATATTTTACTGCTTCATCCTTCTTTGAGGGATGAATTTACATATATTTATATATATTCATTTTATTTTAAGAAAGTGGGAGCATACACTTCATAATTGTCCTAACCTAATTCCCCAAATTCCATGAAATAATCTACTACAATATCATTCTCAATCCTAGGAGATGTTATCTTACATGGACATGCCATGTGCTTTTTGAACTGTATATCAGAAACAGAGTCTAAGAAAAAGATTTGTGTGCAGTAGTTTTATTGGTGAGTGCCCATGGGATAAAACCTTATGGAGCAAATAAAGGAAATAGGGTTGGGTGAAACGACAATGAAGTTGCAATAAAGACCCTAGGGAGCTTTGGGAAGGGATGGCCCTTTAGAGTTGTTTCTCCTTGAAGCAAATGGTCTGAGTCTTTGAAACCCCTTATTATCCAGTAATTGAATGGGGACTGTGCCCTTGAATAGGTCTGAACTGGGGCAAGGCAGCTCTTTTCAGAAGAGGGCAATTCATGTACAGAAATTTAGCTGAGAACCATTGGTTATCAATGCTGCCAGCAACTGATAAAATGAATTTTTAAGTCCTGAAGGGGAAATCTGGGAGAAATAAAATAGTATTTGCTAAAGTCTAACTCTTGTTCCACTTGAATTTACTTAAATATTTATTAAGTTTTCACTGTATCTTTCTTCTACTATGTATTTTAGGTTCCATTCACTCTTGGCTAACATCTTTTCTGGTCTAGGTCAGTGGTCGGCAAACCGCGGCTCGTGAGCCACATGCGGTTCTTTGGCCCCTTGAGTGTTCTAATGCCACTTCTTCAAAATAGGCTCACCCAGGCCAAAAACTAACTTCTCATGGGCCACACAATCGCACTGTATGTGTGCGCCCACACATGGAATTTTGTGGAAGAGCCACACTCAATGGGCCAAAGAGCCGCATGTGGCTCAGAAGCCATGGTTTGCCAACCACTAGTCTAAGTAATCTAGATGGCTTGTATGGTGGGATGTCCCTTATTGGTCAGAGTCTCTGACATTCTTAAGCCATTGCTGTTGCATTTATACTATTTTTGTCAAAAATGGACAAGAGATTCCTCAGGGGATTGCATGGGTACCAAGCATATTCTTCCCTGCCCTCATGGTTAAGTAGTAGTCCTGTTTACCTGATTATCAGCCAAGCACCTGTGCTAGAGTAGTGACTCCTTTCTTTTTACTGCTATCTTTGCTTTCTTCTTGTCATGACAACCCTAAAATGTAAGTAGTAGTAAAGTTTAATGGAACACTTGCTGTTTCTTTTGATGAAACATTTCCCTTGTGAGAACCAGAACATCTGGACCCACATTGTCTAGAGTTGTAGAAATGGGAAGCACATCTATACTGATAAAAGCATAATATGCTAATTATACCAAATGACTTTCTGGGTGTCATTCTGGCTGTCCTTCCAGACAAAGCCGTGGTTGTAGAGGTAGAGGCAGTTAGGGGCAATCAGGCCAGTAGGCAGAGGAATTAGGGGCAATCAGGCAGGCAGGCAGAGGCAGTTAGGGGCATCAGACCAACAGACAGGGGAACAGTTAAGGGCATCAGGCTGGCAGACAGATGAACGGTTAGGAGCCAGCAGTCCCTGATTGACAGAGGGATGTCCAACTGCCAGTTTATCCTTATTCCTGTGGGATCAGGCCTAAATCGGCAGTCGGATATCATCTGAGGGGTCCCTGATTGGAGAGGGTGCGGCTGGGCTGAGGGACCCCCCTCAATGCATGAGTTTTGTGCACTGGGCCTCTAGTATTTTATAAGTTGGTCACTTGGAGGAATGGTAAGCAGGGATACTCCTACTGCCTTCTGTTGGGTCCTAGACCCAAACATTCTACCTTAGCATCAATCACGCAACAGCTATTTAATTATTTAGGTGTAATGAGGTCATAGAATATAACCCCCCTACTCTTATAGAAATGGGGAGCACATCTATACTAATAAAAGCATAATAACAAGCTGGTGCCTCAGTTACACTTACAAAAGACTATTCTATCACTATCAGACTGGCAACTGGGTTGTATAGTATGTGATCAAACCAGTGGATCTCATGGTCATGTGTTTACTGCCATATGTCCTTTTGATTTGGGTTGTTTTCCTGAGCAGGATGCAAGGGTGGTTTCTTTCCTGGGTCCCTATCCAGATGGATCTGAAGAATGAATCCAGGGACAAAAGGTGGTAGATGAAAAGGGTGGATATTTATTGGAAACAAATACAAATTCTCACATAGGGAGGGGGTCCCAGTGGGGTAACCCACACAGTCCCTTTTTTATACGGTTTATAAATGCTGTAGTTCTTTGTCTCTTCATGTTCCCTTCTTCACTGTATGATCCTATGCTCTTCTAATTGGTTACTCTTTTTTGCAGAATATCAGCTTCAAAGCCCAAAACCCATGTGGTGGCTCCGTCCCCCTATTTTCTCTCCCCCATATTTTGTAACATTTCTCTATCTCCTGTGAAAATCTGTATTCTTCTTTCTACCATTTGTCGGCATTTCTCTATCCTCTGTGCAAGTTTGTTTCGTTTTTCCCCATACTCTGTGATTTTTCCTTATCTTCTGTAATATATGTCTCTCCCCTTATCCTGTGGCACCTTTTTTATTCTCTGTAAATGTATTCCTTCTGGTGGCTCCAAGCCCTCACCTATGCATTCCTCACCCATGGACCCTCTATTCTCAAAACTCCCTAAACCTGCCTATTTTACTCTAAAATTCCTCTCACTTCATTTTCAAATGGGTGTTTTAGTTCCAATTCAGTGTATCCAAAATTCTGTAATCCAAAGGCCAACCTGGAATATGTGCTGATTCCACCGAAGTTCAAACACTGTCCTTGTCGAGTGGTCATTTTGTCACCAAATAACTGGTTGATATTCTTGAGGATTAAGCCATATCGGGATTTAGCATTTGTCTCTGTGCTGGGAAATAGGATATTTGGCAATGGCAATAGCTATATAAGCCTTCATCCTTGCCACTGTGACTTCTCTGTTTATGTAACCATTATGCTAGAACTGAGATGTCTGGTGACAGAAACTAGTTAATAGTAGCTGGCCATGACATTCTGTATTTTGGGGTCTTTAGTGCCTCCTTTATGAAGAAGGATGAAGGAGGGAAGGAGGCTGACTAGAAGACATTAATATGTAATACACAGAGCTTCATAGTTGGGCTCATTCACATACATCATCCCCAGATGCCCTTGTTGCCAAACTGCTAATTTTCCTTTTTCCAGGTCCACGCACAATCCTTGAAATTATTTTCCTCTGCTCATGAATGGTATATGTTGTTACTTTGGTCCACTCTTCTTTCCAGTATAGTTAGATGATCAGAGGTAATGCCTGAAGCTCTTCCCACTGTGATGATTTCCCTTCACAGCTTTCTTTCAGAGACACTGTGAGTGAGGTTATAGTGCAACAGCAGTACATTTTTAGCTTGCACTTCATATCAGTATCCATCTGTGAACTATCTATTGGGCTGTTTTCTCCTCATTGAGCTAATCATCAGGGACCCCACATATGGCCATAAAGGTACCAAGCAGTTTAATTGTGCCCTCCATCCTGCTTATGCTCGATTCTAGATTCACCACTTTCATTTTATGATGGATCACTGCTGAGTCCACCTGACTCTATGACTTGACAATTCCCAGATTAGGACTCGCTGAGAGCCATTATCTGCCAATATTCCAGCAGCTGGAGGAATATATGCCTCAGCTCATTCCTGGAAAAGGTAACTTAAGTTCTCGGGTGCTGATAATTTCAGGTGTTTCTTTTTTCGGGCGGGGGGGGGGGGGCGGAGAGGGAGCTTGTTTTTTATTTTTGCCATTTTAAACAACACAACTTTAGAAGTTCTTATTATAAGCATATGGTTTATGAAAATTAAAAAGATATAAACCAAAAAGGAGAACCAAGAAGCTGATAAGAAATGAAACAAGGGGCCTGGCTGGTGTGGCTCAGTGGCTGAGTGTTGAACTATGAACTAAGAGGTCATGGTTTGATTTCTGGTGAGGGAACATGCATGGTTGTGGGCTTGATCCCCAGGGTGGGGTGTGCAGGATGTAGCTCATCAATGATTCTCGCTCATCTTTGGTGTTTCTATCTCTCCCTCTCTCAAATCAATAAAAATATATTTTAAAAAAGAAATGAAACAAGGAGTCCTGGGTTTTAGTCTTAGCTTTACTGTTATCTTTGAATTTTATATTTAACAAACCATTTCACTTCGCAAAGCCTTAATTGCCTTATCTACATTATGACAGTTGGATGAGATCAGTTTTTCCAATCTAGAGTCTATTGAGAAATTAATAAAATTTCAAGAGCTATTTTCACTATTTTATAAAGTCTAATGAAAATAATTTGTCTGTCCTTAATAAGGTTGCAGAGGGATCAAGTGAGGGACACTGCACTGACAATTTAGGCAAGTGAGAGCTACATCAGATAAATACTGTAGAATAAAAGAATCTTAGAACATCATTGTACGCTAAGTATTTCCAGGGTCATCTGGTCCAACTCACAAACAGATGTGCAAATCCCCTCATTATAATTGTAAACCTTCCTTTGAACTCTTTCCATCATGAGTAGGCCTGTCCAGTTTCAGAGGGCTCTAATAATTACATTGTCTCGTCACTTTCTTCTGTCAGTAGTGGCTCTCTTTCTTTCATCACCTCACATTCTCTCCTCAATTTATTCCAATTGTGCTTCATTACTACCAAATTCAATGTGTTCTACTTTGTTGTTATCTTACCTCTGAGCAGCATTTGACACAATGAATCACTCCCTCCTTCTTGAAATGATTTCCTCTCTTGTCTTCCTGGTTAGCATATCCCCTGCCTTTTCTCCTAACTCACTGGTTGATCCTTCTCAGTCTTGTATTCTGGCTTCTCCTCTTCCTCTATCCAATCTCTATCCAATTGGCTCAGTAATTTGGCCTTATTCTCTTAGATGATATCACATATTTTCCTGGTTTTAGGTAGTCTAGTCTTTCAAATAATATCCTCCATTTGTCACCTGTCTCTGAAACTTAGATAAAATATCTAATGTCATACTTAACAACTCTTTTTGTATGACTAATAGGCATCTAAAACTTAATTCGTCCCTAAGAGAACTTTTTGTTTTTACACCCAAATCCATTCCTTCCCCAAGCTCTCAAATATCAAAATATAGCACAGATTTCTCAATCAAAAACTTATAATACATTTATAATTTAGCCTTTTTTATTCTATTTATATAATACACTACCAAGTTCTATCACTTCTAAATCCAAAAGTGACCCCAAACTGATTTATCTTATGTCCATTATCACAATCTTTCTCTAAGACTTCCCCTGTTTTTTGCCAGGACTATTGCTATAGCCTTCAATTGGTTTCCTTGCTTGCACTCTTGGTTCTATAATATATTCTCCATGTAACAGCAAGAGTGAATGACTGACTGATTGTTTTGTTTAGATTTGTGTTTATCCATTTTTAGAGAAAGGGAGAGAGAGAGAGAGAGAGAGAGAGAGAGAGAGAGAGAGAGAGAGAGAGAGAGAGAGAGAGAGATGGATTTGTTGTTCCACTTATTTATGCATTCGTTGGTTGATTCTTGTATATGCCCTGATGTGGGATTGAACCCATAACTTTGTTGTATCAGGATGATGCTCCAACCAACTGAGTTAACCAGCCAGGATCAAGAGTGATTTCTTTAAAATATAATCAGATCATATAACTCTTCTGCTTAAAATCCACCAATTGCCTGGCTTCTGATGGTAGCTAAAATCTCAATATTTTACCTTGTCCCATAGTGCCATAAATGATATGGACTCTGCATCGCTGAACTTCCCATAAATATAGTATCTATCTTGTCTGCAACCTTTCAGCCAAACTGGGATTGTCTCTTATCTTAGGATCTTTGTACTAGTCATTCATTTATTTTCTTTAAAAAAAAAAAAAAAAAATATATATATATATATATATATATATATATATATATATATATATATATATATATATTTTATTGATTTTTTACAGAGAGGAGGGGAGAGGGACAGAAAGTCAGAAACATTGATGAGAGAGAAACATCAACCAGCTGCCTCCTG
This sequence comes from Pipistrellus hanaki, assembly GCF_964339955.1. NCBI lineage: Eukaryota > Metazoa > Chordata > Mammalia > Chiroptera > Vespertilionidae > Pipistrellus > Pipistrellus hanaki. The sequence goes on along the minus strand of NC_140513.1, from coordinate 43,107,984 downwards.
CACACCCCCCACTGGGGATGTGCTCACAACCAAGGTACATGCCCTTGACTGGAATGGAACCTGGGACCTTTCAGTCCGCAGGCCAACGCTCTATCCCCTGAGCCAAACCAGTTCTGGCAGTCATTCATTTTCTTAGAATTATTTTTCCTCATTTCTGGATCCTTATTGTCATTTATGTCTCAGTTGAGATGCCAATTCTTTAGCTAGGACTCCTGGCCACTCAATGCAAAATAGCCTCTGGTCTTTTCATATCTTTGTGCACTATTAATTCTTTGCTAACAGTTAACACTTTCTAGAAAATTTCTCATTTTTTACAGACTTATTATATCTCCTTACTAGAATGTCAGTTCTATGAGAGCTGTGATGTCTCTACCATATTCCCATTCTTTGCTCAGGGTTTAGAAAAGGCACAGAGTAAATGCTCAATAAAAATTTGTTAAAGAAATGAAGTGATCAGGAGAGTCAGATTACTAACATACGTAGCCAAAATGTCCAGGATAAAATTTACATTCACTGTTATTTGAATTGGTGTCTTTGTTTTGATGTCTAACACCTTATTAAAAGTTCAGTTACATGGTCTTAGGCGACCCTGCTAGCGGTTCTCAATCTGTGGGTTGTGAGCTACTGCTGTGGAGCCTAAGACCATCAGAAAACACAGATATTTACATTACGATTCATAACACTAGCAAAATTACAGGTATGAAGTAGCAATGAAAATAATTTTATGGTTGGGGGCCACCACAATATGAGGAACTGTATTAAAGGGTCCAGTATTAAAAAGGTTGATAACCACTGCTTTAGAGCAACAAATTTGGATGAAGTGTTAATAATTCTGTTGGTTATATTTAAGTTTTCAATTAGATATCAAAAGTGAAATGTTAAGTAGAATATTAGAGTTTAGAATTCTAAAGATAAGTCTAGGCTGGAGGTGTAAATTTGAGTTATCTGCTAAAGATGGCATTTAAAGCCAATGGACTGGCTGAAATTATCATGATTAGATAATACAAGTGAGAAAAGAAAACACCCCCTAACCCCGCAAAAAAAAAAAAAAAAGGAAAAAGAAAAGATCCATGAGTTGACAAAATATTTTAGAGGTCCAGGGGGAAAGAGGTAAAGGGTTTGAGATGAAGCAAAGAGATGAGAGAAAAGCTAGGGAAGCATGATATCCTGGAAACCAAATGAATGTATGTCAAGAAAGAGAGAATGGGGTATGGGGTGTCAAATGTTAAGAGCTCAAGTAAGATGATCTCAGAGGAGTGAACATTAGCTTTGGTAAGATGAGGTCATTGGTGAGACGAGGTCCATTTTATTAGAGAAGTCAAAAGAAATACCCAATTAGGATGATTTGAAGGGAAAATGTGAAGTAGAGGCTGTGAGTATAGACAATGTGCTATTTTTCTATGAAGTACAGCAGAGATATAGGCAATAGCTGCAACAGCATGTGGAGTCAAAGGAAGCTTTTGTTTGCTTGCTTTTTCGTTTGTGTTGATGGGTAATCTTAAAGCATGCTTCAGTTTGAATGGGAAGAGGATCCAATAGAGAGGGAGAAATTAATAATGAAGTAGAGAAAGAAAAAAATGGCAGTAAATATTTCTAAAATAAATAAATAAATAAATAAAATGGTGTGTGGAGAGATTGAGCTAAAATAGGAGCAGTGACTTTTCTATTTTAATAGAAAAGGAGGTCGACGTGTGTGTACTACTATAGAGTAATTCTTATTGGGATAGAACTATTTTATATAAAATATGCAGAATTTATTAGCTTAAAACAAGGGGGAAGATAATATTGGAGATTTGAAATCACTTGCTGAGATGATGAAAAAGTAAATTTGCTCAAGAATTGGGGTATATTCGATTGTCAGTGTCAAATGACCATTCTAAGGGTATGGTCATGGACTTGAAATGACTCTGGTCAGCACTGCTATGATTTTCTCCAGAAATATTGAGTTGTTTATGAACAAATGTGGAGAGAGAAATTTGTAAAATGAAAATTAGAAATTTTTTTTTGGCTCTGTTTAAAGGTAAGGCAAGTCATTAGTGTAATGGAATGATTATAATACTGGACAATGGAATATAGGACTAGTAATGAGAAGTGAAGGGATTTAGTATTTTCTTTCTTGTGTTTGCTTTGCACTTATTTGACTTAAGAAAAACACACACCTCAGTTCTTTTTAAAATTGATTTTAGAAGAGATAGAGAGAGAAACATTTATGTGAGCAAAAAACATCAATCTGTTGCCTCCCACACATACTCTGCACTGGGATTGAATTTACAACCTAGGTATGTGCCCAGACCAAAAATTGAACCCATTGTCTTTTTGGTGTGTAGGACAATGCTTCAACCAACTGAGCCACACTAGGTAGTGCTTATTTGGCTCTCTTTTAATAATTTTTTTATGATAGGAACTTATATTATTGGTTTGAGATCTTTTCTCTTTCCTAATGTAAGCATTTAATGCTATATAAATTTCTTTTTTAGCTGTGCTGTAGTTGCATCCCACATATTTTAACATGGTGCAATTTTTTATTTACTTCTTTGTATTTTTAAATTTCCCTTGAGACTTTCTCTTTGATCCATTATTTAGAAGTACGTTGTTTAATTTCCAGGTGTTTGGAGATCTTCCTATTGTCTTTCTGTTATTGATTTCTAGTTTGATTTTATTATGATCAAAGGACATATTTTGTATAATTTTAATTATTTTAAATTTATTGATGTTTAATTATTTTAAATTTATGTCCAAGATACAATGCATTTGGTAAATATTCTATGATCCTTGAAAAATGTTTACTCTGCTCTTATTGGGTGGTATGACAAGTTTATGTTGGTTAATTGTTCAGATCTTCTATTTCCTTGCTGATTTTATGTCTATTAGTTTGGTGTTTATTTTTGTTAATCCTCACCCAACGTATTTTTATCTTTTTTTTTTTTTTTTTTTGCTAGAGAGAGAATAAAAGGGAGGTAGGGAAGGGAAGAAAGAGAGAGAAACATCAGTGTGAGAGAGACATAAATTGACACATTGTTTTATTGCCTCCCACATGTGCCCCAACTGGGCTTGCTGAGAATTGAACCTGCAACCCAGGTACATGCCCTTGACTAGGAATTGAACCTGTGACCCTTCAGGGTACAGGCCAACCACTCTAACCATTAAAAAAATAGTTTATCATAATTTTTTTTTTGCTTCAGTAACAATTATAGTATCTGGCAGCTTTTTAAAATTTGTAATTTGTTGTGGTTTCTTTTCTCATTTCAAAGATATACTTTTGAAATTTTTTATCTAATTCTTTCTCCCTCTCCCCACACTTTTTTAAAACTTTTTTTCCCCGCTCTCAAACCCATATCTAATCTACCTGGAAATTCTGTTATTGCTACCTTATGATATCAAATATTCCTGTTTCTCTCCATCTCTATTACCACCACTGTTAATTACTTCTCATATGGACAATAACAATAGCTTGTCTTTCTTTGGTAGAAATATCTTAATTTAGTGTAACTAAATTTATTGCTTTTTCTATATCTTTTTAAGACTACCGACTTGCTTTCTTTATTCCAATTTTTTTTAAGTTTATTAATTATTATTATGATATTTCTGTCTTGTAATTTTTTACATTTATATCTTTAGCCATTGTAGGATACTTTTATATTTATTCAAATAACTAATCAGGAATGCTAATGTCATTTAAGAGAAAAAAATTATTTTTCACCTAAATTAATTGTCAACTTTATTATGTTACTTTTATATTTTATTTTATGCCAATTATCTATGTCTATCATGCTAATTCATAGTGTTTTCATTAAAGTATATTTATAGTACTTTTAAAATCTGATAAAGTAAATCATTCTTGATATCAATTTTAAAATGGAAAGTTATTGCCTTTTTTTTTTCATATAAATTTTAAGTTTATTTTGACCAATTGGGAAGATTTTTTGTTGAGATTCTGTTTGGAACTGCAATAAACTTATATATTAATATAGGAAAAACTGTCTCTCCAATTTCAGATCTTATTTTATGTCTTTTAATAAAATATAATTTTCTTCATTTAGATCCAATTCCTGTCTTCTTAAAATCATTTTAGGTAATTTATCTTCTTTATTGTACTTATAAATGTACTTATCAATTTCTAATAGCATATTAGTAGGAAAAAACTTATTAACTTTGTATCTGGCCCATCACATTACTTAATTCTTCTATTAATGTGAAGAGATATTTAGCAGAATATCTTGTATATGACCATACCAACTGAAAATATAGTATTATCTTTTCATTCTCTATTTTTAAACTTTAACTTTTTAGTCTTGTTAATCTCCAAAAATATGTTGAAGAATAGTGGTAATAGCAGAAATCCCAGTCTCATTACTGATTTTAATAAAACAATGGCTGTTGTATATAAAGTAGTTGTTGGGCTTAGATATAGATTTTTTTTTTTAATTGTTTAGATTGCCAAAACCTATTTGGCTCAGTGGATAGAGCGTCAGCTTGCGGGTTTGATTCCGGTCAAGGGCATGTACCTTGGTTGTGGGTACATCCCCAGTGGAAGGTATGCAGGAGGCAGGTGATCGATGTTTCTCTCTCATGGAAGTTTCTAACTTTCTATCCCTCTCCCTTCCTCTCTGTAAAAAGTTAATAATAATAATAATAATTATATATATATATATATATTAAATTGTTTAGATAGTGTTTTGGGCTGAATTACATTATCTCAAAATTCATGTGTTGAATCCCTAACTCCCCAAGTGACTGACTATATTGTAGATAGGGCCTTTAAGGACCTAGTTAACTATAAATGAAATCATAATGGTGGAGTCCTGTCTGACAGAACTGGTGCCCTTATAAGAGATCATAAGGTTCTTCCTTATAAGAAATGGAAGAAACAAAAACTTGCTCTTTCTCTGCCATGTGAGGGCATAGTGAGAGGTTAGTCACCTGCAAGCCAGGAAGAGAGATCTCACCAGAATCCAACTACCTGGTACCCTGATCTAAAATTTCTATCAGCATGTTGAGAAAATGAATTTCTGTTGTTTTTGCAACTCAATCGATGGTATTTTGTTTTGTATGTCAACTAAAAATGTATTGTTATGAATGCAACCATATAAAGCCATAAAATATGCTAAACATAGCGATGGTATTGTCCTCTACTCAGCAGTTCGCAACTGGTCATTTTGTCCTTCAGGAGACATTTAGCAATGTCTAGAGATATGCTTGATTGCCACCACTTTTGATTCTTTTTGAATCTCTGAAGACAAACATTTAAATGCAATCACATACAAATGCCAGGCATATTTAAAAATTGTAGCCATATAGGAATTAATATATATACAAGAACACTAATGTTAAAAAAGGGGAAAGCAACTTATATTTTTAATCAGGTATCAACTACTTTTTTAAAAAAATTTAGTTTCTCCAAATGGCTTGTTGAGAAATATTATTTGGCAAATATTATTTGGAGAGGAGTACATTCTACCAGCATCAAATAGATACAGGCTAGGGATACTAACAAATATCCTACAATGCATGGACAGCTTCTGCAACAAGGACTTACCTGGTCCAAAATATCAACAATGCTAAGGTTGAGAATACCTAGCCACGCCCCTGAAAACTCCTATCGCATTCATTTATTTCTATTTTAGCTAGTTTTTCTTAGTGATATCTGGTGAATTGTATCAAATACTTCTATGGCAATCATTGGTAGAATCATATGATTTTTCTCCATAATACTAGTATTTAGTGTGTTGGGTTATCTTAATGGACACCTTTTCAAAAGTAAAAAGTACAAAGTGGGGGTTCTTTGCTACTTTCATCAGATATTTTAAGGCTACTCTAAGTTTATTAGTAGATTCTTATGTTTTTCTATTGTTTAGAACTGGTGAATTAAAAACAATTTTATATTCATTGGTGGCTAGGAATTCTCCCGGTGTCTGGGACCTCTTTTAAGTTATCAATCTAAAACCTTTGAGATTTTTTCTATAGTTACCCTCTTGAGCTATTTTTGATTATTTCTGTGTTTATTTGTTGTTGTTTTTTTTAATGATTTATTGGTTGATCTTGCTTTTTCTAGTTTATTTTCTATTACACAGGGTAATCTTTTCGAAGGTGAAGTTAAATCATGTCACTGCTCTGTTTAAATACTTTCCCACCAAGCCAGCAGGCCTGGCTTGTGGAATCCCCAGTATGGAGCATGCAGAAGGCAGCAGATCAATGATTCTACCTCATCATTGATGTTTCTGTATCTCTCTCCATCTCTTATCTTCTCTAAAATCAATAAAAACATATTTTTAAAAAAACGTTTGGGGAAAAAAAAAAGCACCTTTATCGTGCTTACAAGGCCACTAATGTTCTCTCTTATCCATTGCATCTCTTTCTTGTAGTAATCTTTTCTTTACCATTTCATTCAGACACACTGACAAACTGCCCATTCCTCAACTATAGGAATAACTTTTCTCAAATTCCTTTTTACAGGCTCCCCCCTTTGTTTGGAAAATTCTCCATCCCCTCCACATTTTACTTGCTTCAGAATTTGGTTTTTAATTTTGCCACCTCAGAGTCAATCCTTGACCACCCCACCCAAATGGATTTTCCCCACCCCAGTGCTTACCAGTACCCAAAACAGAGATTTTCTCTCTTCTGGTTGTTACAAAGGCTGAGTGTAATAGTCAACAGCCACTCAGATATATTTTCTTCTAGAGGGAAAACTCAGAAATATAGTAGATTGGTCACAAAAAGAATTACCTACCTCTCCCCACATTACTTTGGAAAAAGTACGTGGTTTCAGAGCTCAAAGGTTGTAACAGAATTTCAAATTAATTTTCTAAAGATAATTTTTGCCACTTGGAACCTCTCAATTCTTTTTGAATCTCTGAAGACAAACATTTAAATGCAATCACATACAAATGCCAGGCATATTTAAAAATTGTAGCCATATAGGAATTAATATATATACAAGAACACTAATGTTAAAAAAGGGGAAAGCAACTTATATTTTTAATCAGGTATCAACTACTTTTTAAAAAAAATTTAGTTTCTCCAAATGGCTTGTTGAGAAATATTATTTGGCAAGATATTTCTCAATCTGGCTTATGTTGCCTGTTGTAATTTTACTAAGCCCAGTATTTTAACAAATTTGAACATATTCCCAATGATCTTTAATGATAGATGTAGCTTGTAAAAATAAAACCAATAAAGTAAAAATGTTGCAAAAATGGGCCACTAAAGGAATGCTAAAAATTGGATGAAGAAAATTCACAGTATGAACAATAAAGAAATAAACCCATGTGGTGTGACTAACTGGGTGTGACAATTCTTTTGAAAATATTTCATGTACCAATTTTAAAATGAAAGTATTATCAAATGCAGAGAATGTGTCTGTCTCTCTCTACCATTTAACTTGTTAAAAATAGAACCTACTGTGAGTATCAGATTTTCAAAGATAAATTTCAAGTCTTCCAAAAATACATGAGTACAAGATAGGCCAGTTCATTAGTCATATTTATGGAGATACACTACTAGTGTGGTTAGCATTTGCTAGCATCAGTACCAACTAAATATTAACGTTTTAAGATTTTTCTAGGTGTGGGTGGTCAATTTTCCCATTTAGGTTACTTTTATTGCCATGAAGATCAGGCAGTAGTTTTGCTTTTAAAATGATGAAATTGGCTTCTCAGTGAACTTCAAAAGAGGAAGAGCCATCCTGCAGCAGATGCTTTCCTGCTAACTCAAAATCATTCATGGGAATTGTCAATTTGTTCTTCCAAAAATATCAAGTAAGATGAGAAGAAAGCTAATGTTTTTGCTATCAAGGCATAGACATTTGGTCAGAGCAATAAATAGCCTCAAATGCCAAAAAATAATAAAGAAAATGTGGAATGAGTAACTTCCAAAGTTATGGAAATAATTTGACTATGTCTTGCTACATGATAAAAATTGACACAATTCCTAAGTACGCACAGATGGAAGTACTATGCTAACAATGTGTTGGAGCAGAGTCTTATTACAGCTCTTATTATAATCATGGTGCAGCCAGGAATTTTGTCTGTTTCAAAACAATTATTTATGTATATAAGATGTGTATACATGTGTGATTAATTTTCTAATGGTGGTGATTAGTTTTCTTTAAGTCAATACAAATTCTTTTACAGCAAATGTTACATATTTAAAAGATGGCTGAATAGGGCCTGGGGTAGAATCCATGAATATAACCATTTCTAATCTGTTTCTGTTAACTGGCCTATAGGTAAAAGGATAAAACCACTTTAAACTCAATTAACATTATATATCAAGTAGTCATTCACAATCTGGGCTCTGCCACACAAATTAACCTTTATTTTCTTTGGCTAAAAGTGGGAATTAGTAAAGTTACAAAAGATAGGGATAGAAATCCCATAGAATACAGACTTAATTTTTCTTTTTATACAGTTTAGTTTAAAAAATGTTATGATAAGCTGATTTAGGTAGAATTGGAGAAGCCAGGGGAAAAATAATATTTTTGTAGCCTAATGCAATGTAGTAAAAAGGTATGCACGCTGTCAGCATAGCTGGGTTCAAATCCCCATTCCTTAATTATGAGCTGTGTAACACTAAGAAAGTTTCTTAATCTAAGTTTCCTACTTTGTAAATTTTAAATAATAAAACCTAATAGGGGTACGATGGGAATTAGAGGAAATAATGAATACAGAATGCTAGTACAGTGTGGGATACATATGATAGTATATATTCAGTAACATCTGCGGTTTGGGATAATGAAAACCCATCAGGTAATTATAGTGTGCAGCAAGTTTAGGAACCACTGCCCTACAAGAAGGCAGAGCTAAGTACAGTTGACCCTTGAACAATAGGGAGTAGAGGGGCACCAGCACAGTAAAAAATCTTCATATAACCCTTTTCCCAAACCCTTGAAGAGCATGCTTTCACCCTGCTTCTGTGCTTTAAACACAACTATTAGTTAAGGCTGCTACTACCATCCTGCTGTAAATGCCCTTGTGCACAAGTCAGCTCTAGGAGACAGGGCGAGACCGACTGAAAATCTCTCTCAAGATACAGAGAAGCATGTGTGGCCCTTGGAAACACATCAGATAGCAGATTGGGTAATGTGTACGTATAAGGAGACCATGGCCATGTGCTCTAGTCTTTGCCCTTGGGGATGGACTGTGTCCCACTAGTTAAATGTAATACTCTGTGGCTCAGGGGTGGGCAAACTTTTTCTGTAAAGGGCCAGATGGTAAATAGCTTAGGCTCCATGGGCCACTTTCAGGCTCAGTCCCATATTCTTTTGTTTTGTTTTGCTTATTTACAATTCCTTTAAAATGTAAATAAGCTTCCGTAGCTTGCAGGCCTTATGAAAACAAGCCATAGGGCACATTTGGCCCAAGAACTATAGTTTGTCCACTCCTGGTGGGATAACCGGATTGTTTAGAGCCATTCAGGGAGGGAATAATTCTTTGTATCCACCAGTTCTAGCAGAGTGCATTGCCAACAGGTGGGCTCAACAAATATTAATGAGTAAAATAATCTATGATTAAGAAGAGCATATTTAAGTTTTAAGCAAGCTGGCACTATCATGAATCAATTCTAGGATCTAACCTTCCTACAATTTTCTTTGAGCACCTTGTGTTAGTAATCCATCAAAAATTAATAGCAGAACTCACCTTTTGTGGCCTGATAGGACAGGGAAACAGGAGAAAGCCTGCCTTTCTGAGTGAGAAGTAAAGGGAGCAAGAGCTATTATTTCCTTCTTCTCTGTGTAAGAGGCCAAAGTGGCTCCATAGAGAATAAGCAAGAGATGATGTTAATGCACCTACATTTTATGGAAAGAACAAAGATGATAAGCATTAAAACCCTGTAATAACACCACAGATTTGAGATATTTTTAATGTCCTAAATTCTGACACAAGCATTGGGCAAAGCTGACTTATGTAAGAATAAATACAGTATGTTCCCAATGAGTACATTATTATATATACTCCCTTTGTGAAATCTCTAAAGGGGAAATTTATATTGTTCTTAGGTTTCCAATATAACATTTAGAATTCCAGTAAAGGTTTAGGGCAGAATTTTATCTCCCAGGTCAGTAAAATTATTTCCATTTAATTAATTTCCTTTATTTGGCTTATGCTTACAGTGAGCGCCTCATGCCCCTCCCTGGCACTATGTAATAGAGATAAATTAACATTATCAGGTTTCTAGGATACCAATATTATACTGTCTTGATCAGGATTTTATCATGTGTTGGGAGAGTAGATGGCTCTAAATATGACATGAAGGTGTGGCTCAGCGGTTGAGCGTTGGCCAGGAACCAGAAGGTCACCAGTTTGATTCTGATTAGGACATATGCCCAAACTGTGAGCTCGACCCCCCAATAGGGGCTGTGCAGAAACAGCCGATCAATGATTCTCTCTAATCATTGATGTTTTTATCTCTGCCGAAATTGGTTTGGCTTAGTGGATAGAACGTTGGCCTGTGGACTGAAGGGTCCCAGGTTCGATTCCGGTCAAGGGCATGTACCTTGATTGCGGGCACATCCCCAGTAGAGGACGTGCAAGAGGCAGTTGATCGATGACTCTCTCTCATCGATGTTTTTCTCTATCTCTCTCCCTTCCTCTCTGTAAAATAAATAAAATATATTTTAAAAAATATTACATGAGGTGTTCCAAAGCCATGTCTAACCTCAAAATATTGCATTATTAGCATCCAAAGATGATATTAGAACTATAGAATAAATTTTTTCCTTGGATTAAAGCACAAAATCTACCTGAGTATCCTGTTAAAAATGGAATGCCTTGGAAGATGTAATGACACTAATTAACCCATTACCATAAAGAATCCAAGAGGGATCCATTTTTCAGACCACTTAGAGCAAAGGCCCTCAGAGCACAAGATTTGACAGTAAAAGAGTATGGTGACCCACTTATAGGGGAAGTAGTCCTGGGTGGGGCTGAAATGAGGACTCTAGCAAGTGAAGGGAGATGTGAGTGAGGAAGGATAGAAAAGAATAATGTACTGAGAGAAACAAGGACATATGAAATATTGATGCACATCCCTTATAAAGTTAACCAGACTCAACTCTGGTTCCATAGTGCCATGAAGCTGTAGTTTAGTCTCCCCAGGTAATAATTTGCTAAAAAGGCAAGGAATTTCAGAAATGGAAACAAGCTAGTTTCTTAATAGAGCCTTAAAGGCTGTAAATACACTATTCTAGGTGTTATTAGAAATGATGGAAGAAACTAACATGTTCTGAGTATATGCCAGGTACTCATCCATTATTAATTACCTCATTTAATCTTTACACCCATGCTGTGAAAGAGTCAGTGATTCCCTCATATCACAGGTGGAAAATTTAGGATCAAATAAGCTGGGTGACTTACATACACAAAGTGTAAAGTTTAGAGCTTAATAATACTTGGTGTCAAGTACTATGCTGAAGAATATGTGCATCTCTCATTTAAACATCAAAGCAGCTCATGAAGTGAACAGAAGTTTTTATTTTTTATTTTTATAATAAGTAATCTGATGCTCAGCCAGGTTAATTAATTTGCTCATGGTAAGTGAGGAGCTGGCATACACACACACACACACACACACACACACACACACTTAAAGGTCTAAGCCTTTGACTGGCAGAGCCTTTAACTGGCCTTTAGGATAAGTCCTTGTCTTCTGTCCTTTGACTAGTAATTCACATCTGTGCAAAATATGATATATAATGTAGTCCATATAGTATAATAAAAATGTAATCAGCTCCAGTAGACTGCTAACTTCATTTCCTAGTCTCTTCCCAATCTGTCCCTGCCCCTTCTTCTAATGATCTAAGCATCTTTAGGGGTATGAACCTTCATTTCAAATTAGGGGTTGGTGCATGGAGATGGAAGAAAGAATACCTAATCCTGTCAGTTAAAAGTTTTTAGACCCATTCAAAATTTAAATCCCTTTCAGGGGTGTTTCTTTCCTTCTCTCATATTTCCAAACATTAAGTCTGTGTATAAGAGGGCAGCAACTATGAACTTATGGTAGTGAAAAGGACTTTGGGAGCCCAAATGGGTCTTTTGCCTGTTTTTGCCTTTCAGGTGTTTTGGTTGTTTCTATGATGACATTTGTCCCACTTGATCCTGAGAGTCTAGATTGGCATTTCTTGTTGAATTCCTGCCCTGTTTGTTCTTCCTGGGCTGTGGCTTCCTTTGTCTTCACTAGATCTGGTCCCTGTCAGTAGTGATGTCCAGCAAGTGAGTCATGGGACACATTTAGTGGTTAGAAAATACCTCCTGGGCACACACTGCCTCAGCCACCTGGCATCAGGGATCTTTAGACGTGCTAATTTGCATTTCTTTATTCCTGGTGGTGTCTCTCCCCAAAACCTTTCCATGAGTTCCCCTTCCCTGCTGGAAACTTTCCTAAAAGTGAGGGAGGATGGGAATGATAGGCACCAGTGAGCACCAGACATCTGGACATACAAAAGGGATTTCTGTATGTCCAGATGTCTTAAGATGTGACCCTCTTAAGACATCTGGACATACAGAAATCCCTTTTAAGCCAACAGTGGCTCCAGTGCAAACTTGGGGATAATCTCCAGATTTACAATGCATCTGCCATTTCTAACTGGCAGGGGGAGAAGAAGGATGATTTCATGTCAGATGCTGTGTCTCCCTAAATAGGCATCGAACATAATCACCCACAGGAATTGAAAACTTTGGTCCATACAAATCTGAAACACGAATGTTTATTAGCAACTTTATTCATAACTAGAGGCCTGGTGCACCGGTTGGGTCCCTCTGCGTGGCCTGTGGGGACGGGACTGAAACTGGCAGTCAGTGCTGCCTGTGACTCCTGCCTGCCCGCTCCCGCTCATCCAGACCCTGCTGCACCTGCCACAGGCTCGCGCCCAGTCAGTCCCAATTGGGAGATGCTCTCACCACTACAGCAGGGCTCACCAGCAGTGAGCCCTGCCTCTGGCGCTCTTCAGTCAGCTGAGTGGCACTCCCACTGTCGGAGTACACTGACCACCAGGGGCAGCTTCTGCGTTGAGCTTCTGCCCCCCTGGTGGTCAGTGTGTGTCATAGAGACCAGTCACCTGTTTGGTCACCTAGGCTTTTATATATATAGATTGCTGAAACTCAGAAGTAATCAAGATGTCTCTCAATAGGTGAACGGATAAACAAACTATGGTACTTCCATACAATGAAATATTATTCAATGATTAAAAAGGAAGGAACTATCAAGCCATGAAGAGACATAGAACACTCTTAAATGTATTTTGCTAAGTAAAAGAAGCCAATATGAAAAGGTTGTGTACTCTAAGATTCCAACCACATGACATTCTGAAAAAGTCAAAAGTATGGAAACAGTAAAAAGATCAGTGGTTGCCAGGAATTCAAGGAGAGGTAGGGATGAAGATGGAAGGATTTATAGGGGGTGAAACTATTTGTGTGGCATTATAATGTTGGATACGAGTCCAAACTTTTTTGTCAAAACCTATAACACAGAGTAAACCTAATGTAAACTATACAATTAGTTAATAATGTAATATTGGCTTACCAATGTGATAAATGTATCACAATAATTAAAGATGTTTATTATAGACAAAACTATGGGTCGATGGGAAGGCGGTATATGCAAACTCTGTTTTTCATTCCATTTGTCTATAACCCTAATACTGCTCAAAAAATAGTCCTAATTAGATAAAAAGGCATGGAGCAAACCTCCATTGAGATCTCTTCCAGTGTATTTTTTTCTCCATACCAGCCCTTTCCAGGGTTTGAAACTTTAAGGTAAGCAAAGACTTTGTGTCTGATCTTCTGTCTTTTCTAGCCTCTCCAGAAACTTGAAAGGCTACCTTTTACTTACCCTTCCTGGATTTTAGGAGCTTACCTTATGTCATATTCTCTTCCCTTCTGGGGAGATACTTGCCTTTTCTCTTCCCACCAAGGAGATGAAAACACAAGGCAAGAGTAAAAGGAGCAATCCTATCAATAAGCAGGATGCATAGGGAAGTATATCACATATTTTATTCTTTGTTACACAGTAGAAAAATATTTCTAACATAATAGAGGGCAGAAAAAATAGCAAATAATATGCCTATAATCATAAACTTTTGAGGATTTTTTAAATTTATAAAATATAAGATATAGATATATAAAACATACAAATATATATGCAGGTTGATGAATATTATAAGAGTAGCAACCATGTAACACCAACTAGATAAGTAAATAGAATATTGCCACCATCATAAACATCTCCACCCTACCTCATGTGCCTCTCTCTGATCAGAACTCTCTTCCTGTCTCCTAGAAGAAACTACTATTCTGATTTTTTAAAAATCTCCTCCTTGATCTTGTAAAAACAATTTTAGAATTTTAAAGCTGGAAATGACTTATCAGTAGTTTTGTCTCATATTTCAGATGTAGACTTTGATGCCAAGAGAAGTGATATATTTTCCAAAGTCACACATACTCATGGTAGAGGATTGCAAGTTTGTGTGGCTTTTTTACCTCCAGTACTTTTTAATGTATGTCATGAGTGCTTCAAGAACACACAGCAGAACAGAGGAAGGGTATATGCTGGGGTATTTGGTAGTGATAATAATAGTTATATTTCAGTGAGTTCTCACTATGTGCCTTACAACAGCCTTATTATGTTATGCTGGATATTGTCATCATCTTTATTATTTTTATTATTCCCACTTTGATGGGAAATTTATGAGAAAATTGAGACTCAGAAAAATTAAGTTGCCAAAAGTCAGACAAGAAAACCTTAATATCTGTCTCATTGTCCAGAATTGTATCATGTGGCTACCCTTACCAGCAAGGGAGCCTGGAGAAATATTTTTAGAAAGGCACACTGCCACTGTGAACAAAGTAAAACCCTGCTACTGAGGGGGAATGGACTTCGTATAGGTAACTAGCATTGTTTTCCCAAAGCATGATAAAATGTTACTGGGTAAAACATAAAGGTTTTCTCCACTTTCAGTTATCATCTTCCTCCCCTGTAATACCTACAGTTGATTTTTGAGTCAAATTTAGAGGACACAGTGGGCATGGATGGAAGCAAAGAATGAAGCAATTGATTCAAAATGACACATGCAAAAAAAAATGTAGAATTAAATCTGAGCAAGTAAATTGAGGGGCAAGGGTGTGGATTGGACTTGAAAGGTTAGGCAGAGGAATTTGACCAATATGCAAAAAGACGAAGAAAGCCACTGTAGATTTTAACAAAGTAGTAAAATATTTCTATAACAAGAAAATACGTATTTTGTTGTCACACTGAGATTCTTAATCTCTTTCCAAGTTGAGTCAATATAGTTATCAACACTGCTGCTTACCACCTCCCGAGCAACATGTCAGAAAATATGAATAGACCACTAAAGCATGCTTCACTATTAATTAACAGCATTGTTCTCTTTAGGGATTTATAAAAGACAAAGGAACAATTACTGTGTAAAAAGAAATCTGTGCAGATATGAGTGCCTCTTGTTTTCTAAGTTGGTTCTGCAACTAGTGTCTTTTGAAAAGCTTTATGGATATGATTTAAGCTTTAAAATGGATCAGCTAATTCCACTCAGGTGCATTGTAAAATTCATTAGAAAATATTTCCTTTCCTACCATTCAGATTCCTCAGAGATTGTCAATTTTTTTTTATTTTTTACGTGTTTGAAAAGTAAATGTCAGCAGTGGTAAAAGGGGAACTTTTTTCAGATGACAAGAGTTTATACTATTTTTCTGAAATATTTTGAAATAGGGCTTAGTGCTTTGAAATTGGGAACTTGCAGTACCAAAAATCCAAAAAATTTGGAAACTCAGGAACTTGATCTAATTCTTAATCAATTTAGGAATTTCCTCTTCTGATACTGAAGGAAGTCACTTTTCTGCGCTTCATTCTGTACATGTTTTCTCATCCTTTAACAACATGGTTTCGATATGCTGTATTTTGGGACTCCTCTGACAAATGATAGTTCTTCATTTGAAGATTTTTTTCCTATAGTTTTTTTGTTTGTTTGTGTGCTTTTGCTATAGGAAGTTATGATAAAGATAAAAATTTATTTGTGCAAGCATTTTTCTCTTGGCTTTGTTTATGATTTTGTGATAATTTTAAATATGCAAGTTAAATTTCATTTATACATTTCACTTATTTTTATCAATTAACTTCATGTTATTTACTGTAATGGGTTCATTAATTTCTCAAATGTATTTGTCTGGCTTAATTTTAAATTGACAATTTTGATAGATGTTGATTATATTGATAGCAGTAAACTCAATTTATATCCTACTAACCTATAATGCATGATAATTTGACCAAAGGCCACACCAGATTTTAACTATTGTAACTATTATTTCAATGGCAACTTAATCCAGAAAAATACATTTTTATTCTAAAGTTTCTTTAATAATAGGCATTTATATTCATAAGTATAAAGACATACCTGATAAGATCTTAGTAATATGCACTCTTTCTTAATAAATATAAAAGCAAAAGGAAACAAATAACCCAAGATAAAAACTTATAAAATTAAATGATTAGCGTTTCTAGGGTTGGAACTCAATGGAAAATCTCCCTTGAAAAGAGAGAACTGACTCAGAAAATATAGCCTTTCCTCTAGGTTTCAATTCTATGGAAGACTAATTAGGGAAGATAAAGCTGATTCCAGTATCAGATAAACTAACATCTCAGAGTTTGACACAATAGTTGAGTATTTCTTGCTCTCCCGAGGCCCTTTGTATCTTGGCCATCTTGCACACATCTTCCAAGGTCTCAGTGTTTGCCTACATCATGACAGATAGGGGAAAAATTTAGAGACTTGTCCTTGGTGTCAGAGGCTAGAGGCAGTTTGGGGCCATGGAGAAGTAGTGTGATGGAAAGCACCAGAGACAAAGGCAGGGGCTCTAAGACTACCCTCTCCTCTTGAAGGTAAATGAAGCCCATGGTTGGAAGAGACCTACTTGACTCACATTGTCATCACACCAGCATTAGCAAGTGGTCCTAGTGAAATCTGTGGTGTTGACTGAACAGTTTCTAATGTCCTTCTCTCCCTTCTAATAGAAGAGCTGCAGTTAGCTCATAAAAAGGTTAAGCTATATCCTTTTCAGTTTCTGCACTGTACATTTTTTGTATGAGTATTCATATATTGTCAAGATATACTGTTCTTTCTTTTTTCATTTTTATTGAATTTATTGGGGTAACACTGGTTAACACTGGTTAACAAAATTATATGAGTTTCAGGTGCACAATTCTACAACATATCTGTATACTACATTGTGTGTTTACCACCCAAGACAAGTCTGTGTCCATCACCATTTATCTCCTCATACCCTACTCCACCTTCTTTACACACACACACACACACACACACACACTGGCAGTCACCACACTGCTGTTCATGTGTCTTTTCTCTCTCTCTCTCTCTCTCTCTCTCTCTCTCTCTCTCTCTCTATATATATATATATATATATATATATATATATATATATATATCCCTCCCTCTCTCTCTCTCTGCTTAATTCCTCTACACCTTCACCCATACCCCCACCACACCCTGACAGCTATCTTTAAAGCTGGCAGGATTAAATTTGGAAGCAAATGAGATAAAATTACCTCATGCTCCTTCTGACCCAGAGTGAAATCACTTTGCTGACTGTACAGATATGGATGAAAGAACAGGCAGGGCCTGGGCATGTTTACAAACTTCTCTTCTTCATAAAGACCTGCTTCTCATGTCCTTCCTCTGGGTCTAGAAGGCACCTGTCTTAGAAAGACTAATGGCTAATTTTAGTTGGAACTGGAGAATGTACAAACTTCCCAATATTTATATTTTAGTTCCCCCCCCCCCCGCTCTATTTTTTCTTCTTTTGGAATAGTGATTTTCAACCTTCTTTATCTCATGGCAAATGTAAACCAATTACTAAAATTCTGTGGCATACCTAAAATATATTTTTGCCAATCTGCCAAAAAAATCAGTATAATTTTGATTCATTCATACAGGATGGTTATTACTGTATTGGCTGTGTGTTGAAATTTTTTTATTTGATGATCTAAGGGGGAAAGAGGTCAGAGCCCCGACCAGTAGTCACGCATTGCATGTTTTATAAATTCTTGTGGCACAGCTTTTGAAAATTACTGCCTTGGAAACTTGAGAGGGATATTTATTGGTGGGCTGAATTAAAACCCGAAAACTTATAATTTTTAACAATTTATTGAAACATCTTTGGTAAAAACAGGGTTATTTTGAGTCTAATAGTCACTCAGAATTACAAAACACAAAAGTTAGAAAAAGAATAAGACAATAGTTCATGAAGGTCACAAGTCAATGCAAAATAAGAATGATTTAGAAAAAACATATTTCACTTAAACATAACGTATTTGAGTAATTATCTTGGAAACTGTAGCATGATGATTACCAGAAGCAAAAGATAGTTAATTACATAAACCATAAAAAGAAAAAGAAAACTATTTAATCCCTATATAATACTGTCTGGGTGAGAGAATACTCTTATTTTAGTTGACTGATCCCAGATTTTACAAAATAAATTAATAATACTGTAGAATAACAGTACAGCCTGCTTTTAGTTGATGTGAATTTCCTTGGTTCAACATCCAATGGCCTTAATTACTACTTCCAAACAACTCTATGGGCAGTAACAATTAATGCAATAAACATTTATTGAAATTCTACTTTTGTAGACCCTTGATTTTTAGGAGCTTCTCAACCACTGGGAGAGACAGAGAAGTAAAATGTTACATTAAGAGATGAATAGGGGTCTGATGAAGTAAACATATATGCATATGGAGAGGCATATCAAAAGGTGGTTAATAAGCACAAACTTTATAATCAGACTGTCTGGGTCTAATTATGCACTCCATAAATTAATTCTTATGATTTTGTGCAAATTGATTCATCTCTTTATTTTATTTTTTAAAACATATTGATTTTTTACAGAGAGGAAGAGAGAGGGATAGAGAGTCAGAAACATTGATGAGAGAGAAAAATCGATCCGCTGCCTCTTGCACACACCCTACTGGAGATGTGCCCTCAACCAAGGTACATGCCCCCAATGGAATTGAACCTGGGACCTTTCAGTCTGCAGGCCGATGCTCTATCCACTGAGCCAAAGCGGTTTCGGCTGATTCATCTCTTTAAATGTCAGTTTATTAATCTGTAAAATGAGGAGAATAGGGAATCTCATTTCCTAATGAGATTATGTATTGAAGCTTTTGGCATATTGTCTATAGGTCGTAAATGCTCAATTTGTGTAGGCTTGTACTATTTACAGAGGAGATGATGCTTGAAATGAGTTTATGGGGTAAGAGAGGATAGGGAAGTAGAAGAGAACATTTCAGAGTAACATGGAATAGAAACAGATACTTGAACATAGAACATCTTGGGCAAAAGTAAGACTTTCATATCCATAGTACTTTTAAAATACTTTCATTAAACCTAGCATATTCACTGGTCGGCATGTAAATAACATTACAAGTTTGCAACAAAGTTTTGTATTCTTCCTTCCTACCAACACTACCTTACTCCTATATTCTTCTAACTTCTGAATTCATTTTGGCTCTCTTTGGTTTCTGTTTTAAATATAACTCTCAAATTAGGACTGTTTAATTCAAACCTGTGTAATTCAGAAAACCCAACTCCTTGTGTGTGTGTCTACTGGCTCTGTAAATTATGACAGCAGAAATATGCCTTGTGGCACCACTGAGCTCCAGCCATCCTTCCGAGTATTCTGCTGCTGATCCTGCTCCAGCAGATAGGGAGGATGAATGGACAGTTTTCTAGAGATAGTTCAATGCCAAATTATAATGAACTTTGTGTATGCAGCATAGGAATCGGAATATTTTTTTAAAAAATTATAAACCACTGAAGAGTTGAAATAGAGGAAAGACATGATCAGATTTCTATTTTAGGAAGTTACTCTAAAAACAGTTTCTAAATCAGATAGAAATAAAAAACATTGGAAGTGTCTGTTCAGGTAATCCCAGGGGGATGGAACTTGTTTTAAAACTGTCAGTAAGGAAGAAGGAAGACAGTGACTTTTGTAAAGAGGTAATGGAGATAAAATGTCCTGGATTGGTGACTCATTGGCTATGGGAGGATCTCTATTAAAGAATAGAGAGCTGTCTAGGATTTCTACCAGAGTTCTGGCTCAGGCAACTAAATGAAAGGGTAGTGATGCCCTTTATAAACAATGGAATACAGGATAAAAAAAAAAATTAATTAAAATTTAAGATAAAAATTACAAGGTCAGTTTTTGGATATTTTTTAAAATATATATTTTATTGATTTTTTTTTACAGAGAGGAAGGGAGATAAAGAGTTAAAAACATCAATCAGTTGCCTCCTGCACACCCCCCATGGGGGATGCACCCGCAACCAAAGTAGGTGCCCTTGACCAGAATTGAACCCCGGACCTTTCCGTCCACAGACTGACACTCTATCCACTGAGCCAAACCGGTTTTTGCAGTTTTTGGATTGAAGGCGTATGGTGTAAGCTCATAAGCAGAGAAATCCAGGCTTCTTGAACATTCAGATTTTTGAATGAACGTGTGGAAAGAGATGTGCTTTATGAAAATGCTGGTGGTTGTTTTCAGACTAGGTATATATCTCCTATTAAAAGGGAGTAAATGCTTTGTTCTAGAATTAGTATCTGGCGATTGTAGATGCATGACTGAATTTTAGAGGATTGGATTAACTGATTGAAGCATTCCAAAAACTTTACCAATCATATACTTTACATTTTGCTATGTTAGTGGGCATATCTTCTAAAGCATTTCTTAAAAGTCTATATTCATCATTAATTCAGACAGGCCTACTCATTTATTTGGGGGGGAGGGGAAGTATTTTTATTTAGTACCCAGGAGGGGTAGCAAAGTGAATAGGCCCTTGACTGGGTGTGTATTTTGAATCTATGACCCTGGAAAACTTATTTCAATTCTTTGGGCCTCTTTCTTAATATGTCAAATGGCAGTTACAGTAGTACCTTCTAGGTTATTGTGAGGATTGAGTAACTTCACAGATCAGTGACTGGTACAAAGAAAACCCTCAGTTTATGTTATCTATTATTTTATCCACAATAATACAGCAAAACTCCCTTTTAAAGCATCTCATTTTACTATTGCATAGTTTTAAATTCACTTAAGGTAAAATCATATTTCTCATAAATGTAGATGTAAAAAATTGCAAACTTATAAGCTGCACTGATTTTTAAAAAATATTTTAACTAAAAAGAAGGTATATATTACATTAGATATTTATATGATACAGTATATGTATAACATTAATAACAGTATATACATGTTGACAGAAATCAACATAAGAGGAACAGCCACAAGTGTGGTTAGAGTGAACATATATTACGAATATTTAAATAGTACTTTGGATTTACATAGTACAAAGAGTCCAAAATACTTCGTCTTAATTTTTTCTAAATGCTTTAAAAACTTAAATGATATTTCAGAAACCTTTCCACAACCTTTAGGATACAGTTTATTATGCTTAACTTCACAGAAAGAAATATGAACCATTCATATACACCTTGCCATGGAAAAACATAATTACATTAATTAGATCAATAACATGGAGAAAATCTGCTTTAATGAATAGTTGTTTCATCAAAAATTTACTATGTTAGAACTTTTACATAAGGTCCAGGCAGAGTTTATACAAAGTTTAGTTCTAGCATTTTAATTGCAATCTTTCTATATTCATTTTTACTAATCAAAAGTAGAGTGTAGAATTTTAAATATCAAATAATATTCAAATTTAAAAATGAAAGGGCATTGAAATATGTATGTATCTATTCAGCACCTCAAACACTCTGATACTATTTTATTCTATTCCACCAATAACCAAGTAACCCATTTTAAATTATAGATTCCTGGTAAAACCATTTCACATTTTTTTAAGTGATCAACTTCAAAGTAGACTATTTCTTATGCTTTAAAAAACTGCTAATATTTTTATAGATCAAGGAGGTGAATTACATTAATTCCTCAAAATAACACTGTAATGAAGCTAGTTCTAAAATC
Organism: Pipistrellus hanaki; assembly: GCF_964339955.1. Lineage (NCBI taxonomy): Eukaryota > Metazoa > Chordata > Mammalia > Chiroptera > Vespertilionidae > Pipistrellus > Pipistrellus hanaki. The sequence continues at coordinate 43,085,983 of NC_140513.1, read as the reverse complement.
CAAATTCAGAGTAAGTTGGATAAAATTATATGATGTTAGATCATGCAACTTTCTTAATGGGAAATGTAACAGACTTCAAATCATTTTGGAGACCATTAGTGAAAAATTAAATTTAGGATGGTCTAACACTATTACATTAGTGAAGAACATTATATTTGTATGAAGATGATAAGCACTTTTCCTCCATTAAAATCTCTCATTTGCATACTTCAGAACTAGAAATCAAGCTTGATAATATAGCATCTAAGTTTATTTTAAAAACCCAATAAGAAATAGTAAAATACATACACTCATGAAAGAGAAAAACTATAGCACATTAGAAAATTAGAATTCAAGATAATTTTCATATTTTCTGAGGAGAAAATTTTATTAAACCAATTAATCAATTTGTGGAGAGTTATAACATTGAAAGAATTCCAAATTATGAAAATTAAGGAATGATATTTCAATGGAGCAAAAGATTGAGTTTGGAAATTTAAAAAGTTTTGTATTTTAATTTCTATATCCTTCCTAGTTTTAACACAAACTCACTATTGTTAATATACTTGTCAAAATGGTACTTAATTTATCCTCCCTTTTTTATTAAAAAATTTTAATGTCGACATTTTGACAGACTTCTCCAATCTCCCCTTACCCCTAACCCATATCCACTCTTAGGTTATCTATCAAAGTGAAATTAAAACATGTATCTACAATAGCACATACACAAGTGCTAATAGCAGTATTATTTATAATAATTTTTTAAAATAAATTGTGAGATAGTTCTACAATGGAATACTACTCAGGAATAAAAATAAGTGAATTATTGATAAGCACAACAATATAGATGGATCTCAAAAATATCCTGCCAAGCAAAAGAAACAATACCAAAACAAACAAATAAAAAACAAACTTTAATATTTTGTTTCTATTTATATGACTTTCTAGTAAAAGAAAAATGAATGCCAGTAGATGCGACTCCACATGGGGCCAGGGATGCGTGTGAGCCACAAGGGAATTTTTGATGATAGAAATGTTTAATAGCTTGATTGTGGTGGTAATCAAATGACTGAATACATTGCTAAAATTTATTCATTATACACTTAATATAGGTGAGTTTACTCTATGTAAATTATATATCAATAAAGCTGTTCAAAAAAATAAATATACAACTATTTCTATCTCAGGATGGCATTATATTGATTATAAATGCATTTTTCAAAAATCTGTGTTAGCTGAAATAATTTGTTACAAGGAGTAAAAATTAAAAACCTCAGTAGATATAGGGATAGGTTCATTTTTTAAATCTCATCATAATAAAGTTCTTGACAATCTGTACTATACTATTTATTGCCTGACAGTAAATCATGTGAGAGGCATCAGAGGTCTGTCATCCTCTGTCACCTGCCTTCTCCTACAAGTGAATAAACAGATCCCTTATTCTTTGCATTATTTCTTTACAAACTTATCACATGTTAATATCCTTTGAGAAGGTCCAGTGGCCTTTCTGCAGCCTTTGAAGTGGCCAGATGGGAAGGGAATTGAATAATATCCACTGGACCAGTATGTTCCTCTTTTCAAACATTAAAGAAAAAAAAAATCAAGATGCCCTTAAAACCCTTTTTCTCCAGTTTCTCTAAGAGAGGGGTTAACAAAGCCCAGTAACATTCTTAAAGCTCTCCTGCTGCTAAAGGGAATGCAACAGAGACTGTCGCCAGAAGGATTGACTTCTGACTGAGAGCTGAGTTTTTCTGAAGAGAAATTTGACCATTAAGTGCAGAAGTTGCCCATGGATTGCACTAAAGATTATCCCAGCTGGGGTTCTGAGAAGGGCTCTGGCAGAATATGGGCAAGGGAAGCCCCTTTGAGGCACAGATCGGAAACACCTTGCCCTGTGGGGCTGCTAACTAGAAAGCAAATGCATTTTAGACTTACAGAGCTTCACAAGAGGCCCTATCAAGTTTTTTTTTTTAATTAATTAGGAAGAGGCACATTGTGAGTAAACCAAACTGGTAAATTTTAGGCTAAAATAAACAATGAAAAATACGATTATAGGTATAAAGAAAGCTTTACCAAAGTTTTTCATTTTCTTTGCTTTCTCTCCATGGATGACGATAGCATTGTTCCAAATTCAAGTAATATTCTTTTCTTTAGGCTGTAGCTTGCAAAAATAACCATATTCCCCATATAGCGTTTGATGGATATAGGATCAGAGAGTAGAGGGAGGTAATTTGACATTGTAGTTAAGAGAATAGACTCTGTAGGCAGATTCTCATAGTCTGGTTTAAAATCCTAAACTCCACATGGTGTGCTTTTTAGGAAAAGTTATTTTGTATTTCTGTGTCTGTATCCTTATGGATAATACCCTGTTTCCCCGAAAATAAGACCTGAAAATAAGCAAAAATTAATTTTTGCTCCCAAAGATGCGCTAGGTCTTATTTTCGGGGGATGTCTTATTTTTCCATGAACAAGAATACGGTACACATTTATTGTTAAATGAAAATAAAGGAAATTTATTACCTGTATACCGTACGGTAGTACGGTAGTTGTCAACACAAACCAGATAAACTGGGAATCCTACACTATCAAGAATTTACTCATTTATTCAATGACAATCATGCCATCAACTTCTGGAACATCATCATAACAATCCAATTCCTGAATTTCCTGGTGAATTTCTTGTGACTCCATTTCTTTCAGAATCAGTGGACCAAATCTCTCATGTTTAGCAATAGCACTGTCTTTAAATGACTACTTCTTGTCAAGGTAGCCTGCTCGCAGTGCATTTGCAATGCAACTGTCAGTGATTTTCTTCCATGAATTCTTCACCCAAGTCACAACTTCTTGCAGTTTAGGTTTCACAAAGTTTCCACGCTGATTTCTCTCCATTCTATTTTCAATGTAGTCATTAATTTCCATGCGCAAATTGTCTTTGAATGGCTTGTTTATTGCAATATCAAGTGTCTGGAGATAGGTCCTCATTCCTGTGGGAATCATTATCTGATCTATTTTTCTTTCGTGAAGAAATGTCTTCATGTCTTTAGTGCAGTGAGTGCTGGCTGCATCCCAGACTAGCAGACCTCTTTGTCTCCCTTGCATAACAAGCAGCAGCATTAAATTGACCCACTTCCTTATAACTGCTTGTGTGGCCCAGGCTTTTTCAGTTTCAAGAATAAAAACGCCCAAAACACATTCAATCTTTTCCTTCTTGCCCTTAGAAATGATTAAAGGTGGGATTTTAGTGCCATCCAGACGAATTGCCAAAATACAGGAAACACGTGCACTTTCCTAAGCAGTGGAGGGAATGTACACTAAGGAGGCACCCTGCTGTTCAATTGTTGTTTGAGATGATTGGCCCATAAACACTGCAGTTTCATCCATAGCAATCACATTGGAAAGATTGTATTTAGAGAAGTCAGCATCATCAATAAAGGACTTGAATGCAAGTGCTCGCTTAATAACTTGAGTATCTTCCAACCTAAACAATGTTGTAGATCTTCTTAAAGACAGTTCACTTCACTGAAGGAAATTATCCAGCCAGTGTTGTGATGCTTTGAAGTCTTCTGGGGCTATGTCAAACTGTGGTGCCATTGCAAGGGCAAATTCTTGAATCTGAGCCCTATTTACAACCAAAACCTTTGCTCTCCTGTCAACAACCCATTCACAGATCAGGTCTTCCAGCTTGGAAAATAATGGTTGTGGACCTGATCCACACTTGTGCTTTTTAGCATTTCCCTTGTGCACTTGTTCAATGAGGTTACCATACCCTGCTCGCCATTTTCGGACCAATCCCATACTCAACATCTTCTCTTTGCAGAAAGCAGTAAGATTTTGGCCCCAAGAGTCTTCCATGATTCCTTCCTTGTACTCCACGGGGTAGCTTTTTCTTTTTGCACTCATTTCTAGGGCTAAAAAAAAAAAAAAAAAAAGGAATTGGGGTATCAAGGTGGGGGGAGGGGGATCACTTAAAATGACACAGGGGGGACTCGAGGGGGAAATCAAAATGGCACAGGAAAATCAGAGGGGGGATTACCATCTTAGTAACCCATTTTGATCCTTCTGTGTCATTTTTGTTGCCCCCTCTGATCTTCCTGTGTCATTTTAAGTGATCCCCTTCCCCCCACCCCTGGGCCACTGAACACCTTCACCAGACATCCCCCCTACCCCTTTATCAGACATTTACCCCCTGGGGCCTGCCTGGGGACTGTCACTGGGCTTGCTGGGGCCTGGATCTGGGATGGAGCAGGGTCTGCCACTGACTGAGAACCTTCAGTCATCATGAGGATGGCAGAGAGCATCAGGTAGTGTCAGCAGAGACAGACCAGCACTCACCACCTTTGCCATGTCCTGTTCGCTCTAATCCTCCTGTTCTTCTACAGGCATCTGCAAAAGTCTCCTCCTCTCTCCCGCCCCGGGCTCACAGCTCACTTTGACCTCTGCTCTGCCTCCACACAGCAGTGATGTCAGGATTCCGTGTAAAGTCACTGGTTGCTAGACGCCAGTCGGGGTGGCCGTAGCGACCAGTTTACAGTAAATTAATTTTCATTCTGAGACAGAGCCTGGGGTGGGGGGCCTTATTTTTGGGGGGATGCCTTATATTTCACTCAGAAGGAAACCTGTAAGTAGGTCTTAATTTTGGAGGATGTTTTATTTTCGGGGAAACAAGGTAGTACCCACATATATGATTGTTATAGCATTAAATGAAATAAAACTCCTAAAAAACAAACAAAAAAAGAAAAAAACCCACTGAGAACATTAATTACCACATAGAAAATGCTGCATAATTAGGACTCATTTCTGCTGTGAGACAGAAAACAAGGTGGCTGTTTTTTCCTCATATAATCATAGATAGTGCAGGACAGTATAGGAGCCTCACAATCAACTAGGGACTTAGTTCCCTGTTGTCTCATGTGTTTGACTTGGTCCAAGTTTGTAGCATCCTTATTCTAAGCAGAAAGTTGGAGAAAGGGATGAATGAATAAAGGAACAAAGTATATAAGCAAGGTAGCTCTTAAGTTTTCTTAGAAGTGGTCCCATGACCATTTCTGAATATCTCATTGGTCAGAGTGTTTAGTCAGAAATCTCCATCTAGTTTCAGTGGAGATCAGAAAAGGGTACCTGAAAAGGTCATTTTGTGAAAAAGGTCCAGCAGAAAGGGGAGAAGACAGCTAGTAATCTGTGTAGGAGTACTTGATAAATGTTAGCTACTATTGTTACTTTGTTATCTAGATGGCTCCCAGCTCAGTCTCAAACCTGATTGTTCTTTCCATTTCATGTCAATTCTTTTGTGACTTTCCACTTTAATCTACCATGGGAAAATTTATAAATACACACAGTTATAAAACTGTGATCATTTAAAATTTTTCCTTTCTTCTACTATTTCTAATGTTCTCCGTAGTGTAAGTATCCTTATATTTATACTATAGTCATTACCTTGAGATATTATTTTCTAATTTATTTTTCCCCAACTAGTCTGTTAGTGGACTGACTTGTTTGTGAAATGAATCATGTTCCCTTTCACCAAATTCATATGTTGTAGTCCTAATTGCCAGTACCTCAGAATCTACCTAATAAAAGAGTAACATGATAATTGACTATACCTTCACAACAACCACCAGCCAATCAGGAGTGTCTATGCAAATTAACTCAATGAAGGTGGTGGGTTAATTTGCATACACAGGTGCTGAGAAGCCGGGGGTGGGGCAGGACACAGGCATTCCACACCACTCCAGCCCCTCAGGGCCTCTGGGCACTATGGGAAGGCGGAAAGGCAGCGCTGGGCCCAAGTGAAGGTGGTGCAGGCAGCCAGGGGAACGAAGGCCCATTCTTGCACTAATCTTCATACATCGGGGCTCTAGTGTGAGTATAATTGGAGATAAGCTCTTTAAAACCTGTAACTTAGTTAAAATGAACTCATTAGGGTGGGTCCTAATCCAGTGTGACAGGTGTCTTTATGAAAGGACAAGATTAGAACATAAACACATAGAAGAAACAACTTTTGAAATAGAGAGATGGCCATCTATAAGTCAAGGAAGAGGCCTCTGGGGGGGGGGGGGGGGGGGGATTTTTTACCAGCACCTTAATCTTGAACTTCTAGCCTCCAGAATTTTGAGAAAACAAGTTTCTGTTGTTTAAGCCACCAGGTCTGTAGTGCTTTGTTATGTCAGCCCTAGCAAAGCAGTACATAGTTTGTCATTTTATTTGATGTCATCCAAGTCCCAAAAAAGAAACGGATGACACACTAGAAGAGAGGCACTTTGAGGAGAGTGGAAGTACAAAGGGCTGCTTATAATATAAGGGTGTAGGGGAACCAAAAAGGATGATGTGTTAACCTCGGGAACAGTGCAGGTGTTACTGCTGCTAAACCCAAAGGCAAGAGGGGAAGGAGGCTTCATCAGCATCTTTAGTGAAGGAATGCAGGTATCTTGAAGCAACTCCGCAGGATAAATACCCTAACCTCACTCTCCTCCTCCCTGCCTCCAGTCTCCTGCCACTGCTGCCCAGATGAAGACCACTGCCTACCATAAAGCATGGGAATGCAATGATGTGGTTCACAAAGACCAGCCTTCTATAAAGGAGGACGAGGAAGGGTAGAGAGTGAGTGAATCTGGAGAGACAAATAGTAGATAACCTAGCACAGAAAGAAACTATGACATTTAGTTCTTTTGTCATAGTGTCTGTATCTTCCTCTCTTCCGTGTTCACTACTTTAGACATCCCACCACCCATGTGTCCATAACTACTATAGCAGGTATAGCAGGTCCTCAATAAATAGTTGAGAATTGAGTATTTTTCATGCTTAGTAATTTTCCAGTACTGTCAATATTTTCTTTCTACTAGTTTTTAGGCTATGCCCTCTCAGTATCACAGCCCTTAATCCAAGTCTTAGGTATATTTTGCCTTAAGGACTACTACTTCCTTCCTGGTTTTTTATTGGTTCCTTCTCCACAAATGAAACACACACACACACATACACACAACAACAACAAAAACAACAAAACACAAGCAAAGCATATCAACTCATGAAAGCACAATACTTTTAAAAAGACCATCTCAGTTAGACTTTCTGATTACATTTCTCCTCTCACCTTTATATTGCTTCTTTGTGGTTTACATCAGATTAAGATTGTGGAAATTTAAGTAAGGTTCCTATCAACTTCCTTTTCAAAAGTGTTACAATTTTCAGTCTTCCTTACCTGTTTCTGAGCAGTAGAGCATTTTATCTTTTGAAGCTACAATAAACTTAGGTTAGTTCTTTTCCAAATATGAGTGCCAAATTATAGGAATGTGGCTTTTTCAAAAGATGCCAATAAGTTGTGTTTTGATTATACAACTAAATTAACAAAAATATAAAAATTACTCTTACTTATAATGGATACTTTCTTAGTTTACTCTCAGCAGTGAGGATACCTACTCAAATAAAGCTCCATTTTATTTTACTTTATAAAATTTTTATTTAGATATGTTTTTATTGACTTTTTTGAGAGAGAAAAGGGGAGGGAGAGAGAAACATTAATCCGCTGCCTCCTGCACACCCCCTACTAGGGAGTGAGCCTGCAACCCTGGCATGTACCCTGATCAGGAAATGAACTGGCAACTTCTGAGTGCATGAGATGATGCTCAACCAACTAAGCCACACCAGCCATGGCAATAAAGCTCCATTTCAGATCTGATTATTTATGCATTATTCAGTTCTGCCATCTTTGTAGCTAGTTCCTTAGAAGCTGATGTATTTTCTGGGTTGTGTTACATTGTTGGGACATTGAATCAGTATTGACTTGAAATAAAATGACATGGTTATTTTATATGATTTTACTTTTTATCTTTTAAATTTTATTTGAGTAATAATTTAAAAATTATTCATTTTTTAAAATAGGCAAATTTAGCCCTATGAAAAATCTCTCAGAAACTTTTATATATCTTTTTAAATTATTCACATTAACAGACTTTCTCATCAGTCTTAAACAAAAATTAGTGTTCTTTAAGGTTTATTTTTTTCTGGGTGAAGAATGTTATCACATCTAAGAGAAGTCCGTAATTATGTGTCATACACTTGAAGCTGTCAGGAGTATCCCTCCAAATCCCTCCAATGTAAATCTGGTTGTCTTTAGTAGGTTTAATTTTTACAGTGTGTAATTTTATTATCTAAATAGTGCCAAGTTAGTATATTGAGTTCAAGTGTACTTAAGTCATCATCTTAGAAAATCATTTTTCTATTTATTGATTATTTTGTTATTGTGGTTTTTTTTTGTTTTGTGGGTTTTTTTTTGTTTGTTTGTTTTGTGTGTGTGTGTGTGTGTGTCTGATCTTCGTGAAAGTAGTATCCAGAGTTCACTATAATGGCATCTTAGTGGATTTCTTTGTTTTCTGGTCAACAACCTCCCTCCCTTATCCATGGGAGAAAGGAAAACAAACTAGGAAAAATTGTGTTAAATACAGTTTTCCTATTATATTTCAAGGCCATTGTATTGTATTCATCAAGCAGGATTTATATGTTTCTCCAACTCCTCTAAACATGTTGGGATCTGAAAGAACAAACATGAAAAGAAAGTTGCAAATCAAAATAAATAATTAGATGTCTACAAAACTTACCATTATCCCATTTATAAATTCTTAGTTATGTTTTTTAATGTGCTGTATAGGTGCATTTTAATATGTTTGATATGATATGGAAGTCTCTAAATCCAAATTCTAATCAGTATTCTCACATTAAGCCAGATCTATGAGTCCTAAAAATGACCATAATCTCTTTTATGAAAATATTAGGTAAAATTTCAAGCAGTACTTAGAGGCAAGTATTTTAAACATTCCACTGTACAATGTATATTTTAGTGTGTTTTTTCATCCCTCAAAATATGTTATTAAACAAAACAAGATGGAAAGATATTCTATACACATAAAATCCCTTTTAGAAACAAACAAAAAGGCATTGAAATGGACAAATTAATGTAATTTGAGTCAGTGATCTTTTCTCTTTATTAGCAGCTGAGATAAGTTGGTAAAAATATTTAGAAGGGTAAAAAAAAATCAGTCATATGTTTTAATAGTTGACATAAGTATTCAAAAACAATTTAAATATAGGTTTTATAACGTATTGTGATGGGGAGAGGGAGGATGAAACATATGACATTTCCACTAGCAAGATACTTCTAGCATACTTAAAATAGGAATAATGGCCTTACAGGAACTTGGAAGATGTTATTCCCAGATTGTACGTTACATTAAAGGGAAAAATAAGAAAGGTAAAGGGAGAGAATCAATTTAAGAATTTCTTTGGTAGCTGAAGACTTTGGATCAAATAAAATCACTTTTAATAAATATTTTTATTATAATTGAATAAGATACTTTTCAGCATATATTATTGACATTAATTGTTGATTAAGTTATATGAATTAATCTCTACATCAGTTCAAGTTTATCTTGTAAAAATCTAGTTGAGGTTCACAAAATTCTTAAGAAATGCTAGTAGAAGTAGCTATTAACTTTATTTATAGTAAGCATTTAGTCAACACACAAAAATATCCTAATTTCACAAAAGTATTACATGAGCCTATATAGTAAGCATATTGAACCAATTCATGAAAATTAGAACTTTAAAGAATTGAGATAATTAAGTCTCTTATTTCTTAATTTGTAAATGTTTTTCTTCCATCTCCAAAAGCCTTGAGTCTTAATTGTTACAGTTTACATGAATATCTCAAGCTGATCATAGCACCAAAATCTCTCAAATACTCCTAAAGTTACCTCATAAAAAAAGTTATATTGATATAATCTCCACCATGTTTAAGCTATTGCTATCCTAATAGAAAAACAGGAAAAAATGTCTTTAATCATCCAGAGTTCATTTTAAGCCCTCAAAAGCAATTCCTTTGGTTTCTAGGCTTACTCAGGATTAAAAGTGGCAGGACTCATTTCTTTGAGCAGCAATTCAAAATCACCTACTATATGGTCATGCTTAACAGATGGTTGAAAATTTACCAGGATAACCTTAGTACCTATTATTGTATTTACCCTTTTCTCTATAGTGTTGATTGAAAATATTAAGAAAAAGTTAATTAGGGAAGTAATACAATAATAAATACTTTTATTAGTGATTTCTGAAGTTTGAGGGCAGGTATTATTGACATATAATGCGTATATAATGTGCATTCTATTTAACTTGATAATTGTAAACACACTTATAAATATTACCTTAAACAATATTTAGACCAGCACTTAAAACAAGATTTAAACCAGCACTTTTTCTGTGATAATAGAAATGTTGTATATTTTTTTCTGTCCAATTTGGTAGCCACTAGCCACATGTGGCTACTTAAAATGTGGCTATTGTGACTCAATTTTAAATTTGATTCCAATGAATTTACAATTAGATTTAACAGCCACATGCAGCTAGTGGCTACCAAGTTGGACAGTGCAGAACATTTCCATCACTGATAGTTCCCTCCTGCTCCTTTACAATAAACCCCATGTCACTGGCCCTGCCATCATAAAGAAACAGTAACTAAAGATTAAGTTTCCCTGTGTTTGAACTTTACATAAATGGACCATACTGTATGGTGTTTTTTTTGTTGTTGTTATTTTTTTTTGTGCCTGGCTTCTTTTGCTAACTATGGCATTTTTGAGATTCATTCATGACTTTGTATCATTTGTTCCTTTTAACTGCTGGGTAGTATTCCATTGTATGAGTACCTAACAATTTGTTTTTCCATCCTCCTACTGATACACATTTGGGTTGTTTCCAGTTATTTGTTTTTAATCTACAAATATTATATTTGATGTTCTGCACTGAGGGGAAAAGCTTTGTATGCATATCAAAATATATTTGATCTTGAGAAAAGACAGTCAATTTATGAATCTATTATCTTTCCATGCTGGGGTAAAAATATAATTCTAGGTTATATATAAAGATGGACATATCTCAGGACTGCTGAGTAAACAGTTTGTAATACTTAAAGAAAACACATTTAGGATAAATCTACCAGAAAAGAAATTGCAATGCTTTCAAAACCAAAATATATTTTCACTGGGGATGAGTAGAGTTGGAGGTGCTCTAGATAGGCAAATTATGTGTGGTTTTGAATTATCTTGGCATCTATCACTCCCTATTATTATTGGTATACATATCCACAGAATTTCCAATCTAGTAAAAGTAATTAATAATCCAGTAGTCTAATTCCCCAGTGTTCTGATTATTGTAAGTAGTCAATAAATATTGGTTGAAATAAAACCATTTATTTCACATGAGAACTAAGAGTCTAGGTATCTCTCAATTGAAGAAACCAGGTATCAAAATCGAATGGAACATTTTTAAACAGGTGTGATTTCTGCTTTCACCACAAATTCCATGGTAAGCTGCCACAGGCTAATACATTAATTTTCAAAACTCTCATATGTCCAATTTTCCAGAGGTAAACCAAGCACATATCAGTATTTTATCTTTTAATATGCAGCTGTTCCTTCAAGAAACATTGAAATAATTCTTTACTTCTTGAACATGCAGCATATATTAACAGGAGGAAGTAACTTAATAGATAATATTTAAAGGAAATTTACCCTTAAGAGTGTACTGGAGAATTTTATAAAGTATATAATCCATACATAAATAACCAGGGCTTGGTATTTGTCAAGAGGTTCAGTTACAAATGTGTCACTTGATGTCTCCACCAACCACTCTAAGGTGAAAGCAAAAACAATCCAAGTTCAAAGGACACAACATTTTAAAATTCATATTCATTGACTTTGAGCGTTTTGCAGACAGCAACTCTACCTGTCCCATTTTAAGTACTCAGCAACTCTTTATTGCATTGTCAGTATATTGAATGTAATATTTTTTATTTATTTATTTTTTAAATCAGGAACCTTCTCTTATTGAGCCCAATATGTGATGTGTAACAGGTACTAAATGTTAGACACTACTAGTTTTTTTCCCCCCTCCCGTGGCTTCTTAAGTAATATATTTCTGAAATATATGTTCAACATATGTAAAGATGCAATTGTACAGCTTTAAAATGATCAGAAAGGAGATTCTATCTGAACTGACTTTAGGCAAAAGGATTTCTAGGTTTTTCATAACCAGTTATAGCACACCAACAGTACATGCATATACACTGAGAGGCCAGATTATCATGATCTCTATTAGAGGCCAATGCATGAATTCGTGCATGGGTGGGGTCAGGCCAGCCTTGCCAGGGGGCCGATGGCCAGCCTACTGGTGGAACTCCTAGTCGAGGGGACAATTTGTATATTAGCCTTTTATTATATAGGAGGATATACACTGAATGGCCAGATTATTATGCATTCAGAGATCATCATAATCTGGTCACTCAGTGTGTAATCTAGCATGTTCCTCAATCTATAGCTTGAATTGGCAGATTGGTTACTTGATTCAGTGTGGTGATAATATGAAAATTTCATATTATAGTACCCTTACTCTGGTTAGAAGTAATATAATTAAGATCCTAAAACTAGGGAAAATGTTCTAAATCCTAACTTTTAAAGAACTCACTTTAGGAAACTTACCTATTCCTAACTCAAGAATGAGCTAAATCAGAAAGTAGATTTAAAAAAAAAAAAAGTCTCTTAAGCTGCTTAAAACTGATGTTACAATGTCCTTGCACAAAAGTCACACATTTTTGTAAAGGAGATTTCCTCAAAGTACCTATTTATACTCTTGAGACAGTTTTACATAAGCTTCATTATGTGGTTTTCTTGCCTACAGATTAAAAGCAGTAAATTAAAAGGGTGGAGAGGATAATAGAACTATGTTCACTGACAGCGGTAAGAAGCAACAGCTGACAGTGTGGGAAGGGACAGGCAAACTACAACAGACAATAGAACTAAAAAAAACAAAGCTATTCAGAGCCCTGTAGTGTGAGCAAACAGCTCCAGAGACCACCACGGGAACATTTACCTGTAAATGTAACAAAGTGAATATTCATGATGACTACCATTTTTTATACAGCTGGGATGCATGCCTTATTTCCCATGTGTATATCGAAATTATTCAAAATACGAAGAGTTTAACTGCTGCTGGTCACCACAATGTCATCTGTCTCAGAGGAGAGGGGCCTACTGCTATGGGGCGCTCACCTCTGCTATTACATTGCCTTACATTACTATAAGAACCTCTGTACTTCATTATACGATTACCAAAGGCAACAACATATTTTTCTTAAACAATTTGTTTAAATACTGGATTCCAAAATATCCCTATGTAATATTCCATGACACGGAGCTGTAAATTAGAACCACCGACTTTTAAGACTTTGTGCCTGTTTCCCCTAAAATATTATGTACCTCATAGTGATGCTGTGAGGATTAAATGAGATAATGTATGTAAAGCACTAAGCTCAATGTCTGGGGCAGGGTAAGATCTCGGTAACAGTCGCTATTATGTTAATACCGTGACTTTATGTCGGCCCAAATCCCAATTTGACAGGTGCAAAAAAATTAAGCCTCGGGAGTAAAACCGACGCCCTAAGGCTGCCTTCTAAAGGTATTGTCCGGGCTAAGCCGCTTAGCGCACGGGCTGGAGGTCCAGCCCGCAGGCTCCCTCCGCAGAGGCTGCCCGGCGTCCGCGCCCCGCGGTGTCCCGGGCTGCGCCCAGGGCGCTCCAGCCCGCTCCCGGGGCGGTAACAACACCCAGTCCCAAGGGAGGCCGTTCGTGTAGCTCAACTCAGCGGCTTGTCATGTAATCGGTGCGGCTCAAATCCCCGATGGGCCCATTTCAAAGAGGGGCAGGCTCTTTGGTGAAGAGCTGAAGATAACGGGGAACTGGGGCTACCTGGGTGCACCTGGGACAGGTGCAGGGCACCGCCCTCAGCGCCGCGGGCGGAGTGGCGGCCGCGCCTTGGCCCGCCTCTCAGGGCGGGCAGTCTGCTCCTCCCGAGCCTTGATCCCGCCCGTGGGCAGGGAGTGACCCCCTCGGAGCGGCGGCCCCCCGACCTCCCCGCTGCGCGCCGCCGCGGCGGGACCCGGAGACCGCGCGCCCCGCACCGCCCGCACCGCGGCCCTAAGATGGCGGCGGGGTGCGCGCGCTCGCCTCTCCGCACGCGGGGCTCGGAGCCGCGGCCTCGGGAGGCGGGGGCGGCCGGGCGCGGAGACGAGGGCGAGGACGGGCAGGGCCTCCAGTGCAGCGAGGGCTCGGGGCCCCGCGGCGCCCAGGGTGCCACACACCAGGCGGCGGGTGCCACCAGGAACACGCCGACGGCTCCGAAACGAAGGGAAAAAAGCGGGGGGAGGGGGGGTATGAGGCTGCGTCGGGGGGAGAAATAGCGGCGGCACATCCGGGACCTCCGCCCCCTCCACCCCGGAAATGACGTCTTCGGCGGCTGGGTTGGGAGTCGTGGAGGCGGCCGCTCTTCAAAATGGGTTCTCCCTCCAGCGTTGCTGGTCTCCCGAGAAAGTGTCTGGCGTTGCCCTCAGCACCCCTTCCCGCGGCTTCCCCCTCAGCCTCGCGACTTCGGGGCTTCCTTGCCCGAAGCTGGCGGACTGGCACCTCTGGCTTCACCGCCGTGTCCCTAGCGCCACGCCCCTGAGCTCCCAGGGCAGCCTGGCCGCGGGCAGTAGCGAGCCTCCGGGGCCCTCGGGGGCCTCCGGCCGCGGCAAGCCTCCGGGCTCGCACCCCGAGCCCACCGAGCCCTCGCCTCGCGCCCCCGGCCCGGACGCGGGGCTGTCAGTCACGGCGCTGCGCCCGCCCCTTCCGGCGGCCGGCCGGCCCGCCTCCTCCCCTCTCCCCTCCCCTACCCCTCCCCGTGCGAGTGTCTCCCTCTCCCTTTCGCTCTCACCCTCTCTCTCTCTTTTGTGAGTTATAGCAACCGTTGCCTTGTGAATCAAGCGCCATAGTCACCGTAGTCCTGGCGACTGTTACCCATCAACAACAACTACTCCTCTCCTCCTCCTCCTCCTCCTCCTCTTCCTCCTCCTCCTCCTCCCCACCACCACCATCTCCATCACCCACCAACAACACCACAATAATCCACAGCCAAGGTGAATATTCTTCGGTCTCTACATGTGTGTGGGAGCGTGTGTATGCGTGTGAATGCGGATGTCCGTGTGTGTGTGTGTGTGTGTGTGTGTGTGTGTGTGTGTCCGTGTGTGCGAGCCGGCTGTGGCTGTGCGGGGTCTCACTCCTGACACCGGGGACTGCGCTGCGGCGCCGCCGCCGAGGGGCTCGGTCCCCCGGGCTTGTTTACAATGGACCGTGCGCGCCGCGGCGGGGCCGGGGGTGTGGGCTCCGCGCCCGCCGGTCCTCCGTCCGCCCGCCCGGCCCTCGGCGCCCGCCGCGCGTCAGGGATGGAGCGGGAGCTCGGGGGGCTGCCAGCCGAGCGGGAGAGGGAGCCCCAGTTTCGCGTTGCGGATGGTGGAGCTCTGCCCTAGGTCTTTTCTGAGGAGGAGAGTCAGGTGAAGAGAGAAGGGCTTTTCTTTTCTCTTTAATTTTCTTTTTTTGAAGCTGCTTGTTTCCTGCCTTTTTTTTTTTTTTTTCCAAAACCGAAGTAGACAACAATGTGCAAGGGGGACCCAAGAGCTGGTGTTTTGTTGTTGTTGTTCACTTGTGGGGCCTTGTTAAGGTTTTTGTTATTTTTATCCTCGTACAACGGGTGAACTTTTCCCACCGCCCATTCCCTTCATTTTTTTGCCCCTCTTCTTGTGCTGAATGGGCTGCCCTTCTTTTGCCGTCATCCACTACACGGTGTTCTTTTTTCTCTTTTTTTTCTTTTAAAACTGTGTTTTCTTTGTGCTGCAAACAGTCCTAATATCCATTCAGCACTGTTCCCTCCCCCGCCTCCTTTCCCCCCACAACCCTTGCACACATTGAAACCTGGAGCCTCTTCGCTGGACTTTGCAGCACTGGGGAAGAAATTTTTAAAAAGTCTCTCTCCCATCTCTTTTTCTCTTCCTTGGGGTGTGTGTGTGTGTGTGAGTGTGTGTGTGCGCGCGCGTGTGCTTGTGATTTAAACCGGATGCAGGGCATCTGTGATACTTGGGTTAGTAGTTATTGACAGTGCTTTATCCTTCATGTGGAGATGGGAGGGGTGGTAGTGAGGTTCCATTTCACTTTGATGAGCCTGCTTCTCCACCATGGAGTGTTAACAGTTTTCATTGTGGTTGCAAGACTTTGTGTAGGATAAACAGGGAAAGGACATGAGGAAGCTTTGTGAGAACTCGGGTTACAATGTTATTTATGACAGTTAAGGTACTTTAAAGAGGTTTTTTTTCCCCCCTCTTCATCTTGTCTGTTCGTATTTCTTTGAGAGTTGAAATTGAAGTCAAGTTGTTCATAAAGAATGTATGAAGCGTCTCAACTTGAAACGTGTGTATATTTCACTTTCTTTATGGTTGTCCAGAGCTGGGCATGTGTGCACTACTTAACATAGTCATTATTTTGGCTTTCTTTGGACAATGACTTAAATCTGGTGAGGGGAGAGAACTTTCCCCTTTTTAAGTCTCTAAAAATAATCTATTTCTCTCAGTAGATATGAATACTTATCAGTCCTCAAATAGTAGGGCTCTTGGTTGGAGGGAACTGTTTTCCAGATCCTGTAAATTTGTTCATTTTTCAGCCTAACGTTTAATTAACATATTAGTAAAAAGTTTTGATAATGAGTGTATGCTAAAACAAATATATTTGCACATATTGAAATTTTCAGTCTGGAATTTTAAAATGTTTATTTAAATAGTCTTCTTCCTAACAGTAAACATATATTGATTTACCTGACAGAGCAGCCTCTGAATAATGTGACAGTTTTAATGATTCTTGAGATTGTCAATGAGCAGGTTGGGTAATTGTAATGCTGTTAAGGCTAATACTTTGTAAAATAAGAGTGTGTTTTAAAAAAACAAAAACTTTTCCCCTTTCAATTCATTTCCATGGGATTGGTATTTTAAATGAAGATGATACTTTGTTCCGAAGTCTTTCTCAGAGCATTCAAATTCCTTTATATTTATTCACACATACCTCTTCCCCAATCTAGATTCCATGCAAGTCTAATACTAACTTGTATTTTTTTATTTTTTATTTTTTCTGTTCAGATGAGTGTCAAATGCCTGAACACTTTTGGATGGTGAAGCTTCTGGGTCCCATAAACTCTCTGAAGTTAAATAGTTTTGCTGTCTAGAGACAGCTTCAGACCTTATGCTATTTACATAATAGGTTTTCAGCTGAGTAGATTATATGTTATAATGTTATGATTTAATATTTTTATTTGCAATGTCCAAGAACTTTTTTTTTGAGGCATTTTACTTCTTAAAATTATCTCAGGTTCAGTAATTTAGATTTCCACTCATCAGTTGATTTGAGAGCAGAGCTTAACTTGAATTCTATCATCTATTTTTGAAAACACTTATGTGATACAAAAGTTGCTTTTAGAGATTCTTTGGGCTCAAGCATGTCAACATTATTCAATCTTTTTAGGTTGTTTTGACAATGAGTTGCATTAACCAATATAGACATATTTTAGTAGTACATTTACATGTATAATATAGTAAACTCAAGCACATTACTGAAATTCATAATTCCATAATTTTTTCATTATATGGAATAGTTATGCCTAATGTAAAAAAACAGTATTACTCTAGTATTCAAGTCTTCTTATATTCTACATAAGTACTCAAATAAAAGTTTTATAGTTTATAAGTTTTATATATTTTAACCCTAAAGAAAAAATACTTTTTACCCTAAAGTTAATATGATAGTTTTTATCATTAAAAATTAACAATTAAAATGAATGAATCATAAATCAAGATTGATATAATGTATTATTTAAATGACATGTTACTTTTTGGTAACATTTTATTATTCTTGAGAAAGTTGATTTTGTGTGAGCTTTCCTCTAATTTCCAACTGAAAAACCAGTAAGTAGGTGGAATATAAGATTTTGCTTTTCAGATGTTATGAAGAGTATGTGTATGTGTGAGTTTAAAAGGGTGAATATAGAATCAGATGTATGGGAAGAAGTAAAAAAAAAAAAAAAAAACCAAACTGTTCTGAACAGTCTAATAGGAATGTTACTTTGTTCTTGGTAGTATAGTGAGACTTTGCTGTAAGAAATGAGAATGCCAAGTAAACCTTTAAATTATGAAGAGTCTGTCGATTTTTGTTATTGTTTATTTTTTTGTTTTTATGTTGAACACTAGCCTGAAAATCTACTTTCAGTTACTTTAAAAATAATTTCCCCAATGTAACCATTTGCCTTCAACTCTTGGGTATAAATTTCCACTGGCCATTATAAACCAGATTTAAATTCCTTTCTGTTCACAGGTGCATAGTGTTCCCATATTTTGGAAGTCCAAGATTAAGTGGATTTGACTAATTCTAGCTTGTTAGGGCCAGATGGCTGCTTTAAACAGGTGTCACTTTCATTTCTAGTGCATTGTGTTGAGACTTCCAGTGGTTCACAAAAGAATTGTCTAAAGCAGGTGGCATCTTTTGCTTTTGTCCTTAGTAAAATACACTTTTGGAGTTATTTTCCTAGGAAAAGTTGTGTGTGTGTGTGTGTGTGTGTTTGTGTGTGTGTTTGTGTGTGTGTGTGTTTTAAATAAAAGTTTTGAACTATTTAGATTCAGGTTTATAATTTAACAACTTTTATTTCTGAATATTATTCTGTTTTCAGTCTGTGTAAGTTGCAGATCCTTTAACAGAACACTTAAAAATTCTTACATTGTAATGGAAAATTCCCTTTGGATCCAGAAAAAATACTCAGGAACCCTTTATACAATAAGTCAAATTTATCTTAAGCAAGAAGCTAAGGCAGATTTGAATAAAGTAAAATCTGGTTAAAATGACAAGTTAACTTTTGCCATCCCGTTCATAAAGCATTTTTTTGGATAGCATTATTTTAGTTTGAATGTTAAATGTTGGAAACCAGTGCTGTTTTTGTTGCTGCATTATTTTAAATATTTTCTAACTAAAACATTTTCCTCACCTACTTCAGTTTTTACTATAAACTTTTTAGTGCTCTTTTTAAATGAAAATTGTTGTTAAGCATTATGTTTAAAAATAGGTACTGGAGTATATGAGTATCTTTTTACTGATTTCTAAGGTTCATTTTTACTCAGATTTTATCCTTTTTTTTTTGTTTGTTTGGTGGGAATTTTATACGTATTATAGCAGATGCACCAGAGGGTGCTGTGCTGTTTGTAACATGAAATTATTATCAGTAAGATTGTGAACTGAATGAAACTTTAGTTTAAAAGAAAAATTTTAATTATATGTGCATTTAAGCATTTGATGGCCTTATTTATATGGAATTTAAATTTAATACACTGTCTTAATTGGCAGTTTTATATCAAAGCCTATCTCTCTCTGTACTAATATATGTTAGCATAACAGAGAACAGTATCAAGACTGATATCTTTGGCATATCGGAATGTCAGCGTTAGTCCTAGAGGCATATATTTTGATCACCGTCTTATGCAGGTATTTCAGCCTTCATTTGAAACTTTTTGTTTCACTTGAGAATCATACTATTTTGTCAGTGTAACTTTTGTAGTGTGTAAATTTGGTACTATTGGCACATATTGTACATTCTTAAGACATTTTTATATGACATGATTAGTAATGACATGAATATGCTTTTTATGGCATAATCAAAAAAAGCTACCTCAGCCTGGCTGGTGTGGCTCAATGATTGAGTGTCAACCTATGAACCAAGAAGTCTCTAGTTGATTCTCAGTCAGGACTTATGCCCAGGTTGCAGGCTCAATCCCTGGTATGGCACATGCAGGAGGTAGCAACCAATGATTATATCTCATTGTTGATGTTTCTATATCTCTTCCTATCCCTTCCTCTCTGAAATTAATAAAAATAAAAAAAAACTACCTCAAAAGTATAATTGACAATAATATTTATGAGGTTAATTAAATCAACAATAATAATAATATTAAACATTGTCTGGAGAATTCAGTCCCCACTTCATGCTGTTGAAGGAGTGTGGTTTGAATATTTAATTGAGCTTTACTATCTGAAAAGTTTTAGATTCCCTGCCTTACTGTTTATCATATAATTCCAAACTGGAAATGATCTATCTTAATATTTGTTCATTGAGAGCTTTCATAGGAGAATTAATTCAATCCAATCTTTTGGGCTCTGGTTGCATCATTGGTTTTCTTTTCACAGCGGGGATATATGCTAAAAGATATAAAACTGAAATAGTGGTAGTCAGTATCTTCCTCAAGTAGCTTAGAAAATGATGGTTACATCATATAAACTTTTTTCCTCCAGATAATGGATTTATCTAAACTATTAATTTCATTTAACTACAATCAGCAAAATATGATATTTTAATGAGGTACCACTATCAAGAATAGTATTTCATATGTTGGAATGTCACAGAGAATCCAAAACATGCAGAGGTAATAACATTTTTAAATACTAGTCTTCTTAAAATAACTTAGACATTTGTCTTTTAAAATGTGATCCTACTGTTTACCATACAGTTTATGCTATTATTATTTTTAAAGTATATTATATGACATTGTTTCAAAACTTTTAAACTCATATTTCATATCAAAGTATAAGATGCACTTTAATGAAAACAAATCAGTTAAAATTGAAATATATTCAGAGTATCAAATAGGTATGTGTTTTGTTCTTTATGTTTTTTTTTAATTGAATTTAGAGAGATAGAGAGAGAGAAAGGGAAGCATCGATTTCTTTGTTCCACTTAGTTATGCATTCATTGGTTGCCCTGACCAGAGATGACCTGCAACCTTGATGTGTTGGGACTATGCTCTAACCAACTAAGCTACCAGGCCAGGGCCTGTTTTTTTTCTTGTTTTAGTAGATCAAAGGAAGAAGTATACTGGTTAAGAACACAGGCTTTGGAGTCAGATTTCAGTTAATCTTATTAGCAGTGGGACCATGGACAGGTTATTTACCTTTACCTAGCCTCAGTTTTCTCATCTGAAAAATTGGGTCAACAGTACCTATTTTATAGGGTTCTGTGAAGATTAAAAGGGATAATTTATGTAATGTGCTTTGCTCAGTATAAGATACAGAATACATGCTCAATTCTAGGGGAACCCATTCTAATCTTTTGGCCAGCTAAGAAACCTTTTACTATGCACTTGACTACCTCCTTCCCAATGGGCTTTAACTTGTGGAAGTCATCAGTCTTATTATTTCACTGAATAATAAGGATATTAGTTTAAAGTGATATTTTAGTTTTATTCTGCAGCCTTGTTTTAATGTATTTCTTTTACTCTATGTGGATAACTCTCCTGTTTGAGGTATCTTAAACTGAGAACTAATGATGCAGCATTTAATAAACTCTTACACTTGTCATTTCATTGTCTAGTATGTATTTTCCTTTTCATATTTGTTACACATGAATTCATTCTAAAACATTTTAAAGCCTTATTTATAAGCTTTATATAAAACACAACCATTCATATAAAAAGAATGGCAATAGTTTTTTTAATTCATCAAGAAATTATTGTATAATTTTATAGTGCACTGCTTACAATTATTTTACTATGGGTAGCAATAAGTAATTTTGGAAGAATTTGACAGCCCTAACTTTGAGATACAGTAACCTTGGAACATTATGTAATACAACATATAATATTAAATTGTTGAGGAGAAATATCAATTTTAGCTCCATTTCTTTGACAATTAAAGATGTTTAAAGAAACATTGTAGTTGGCTGCTATATATAAATTTGGTATTTAGTAATTTACAATATATTCTACACAATTTGATTAAGAATGGATTTTTTTCTTATTTTATCTAAAATATCCCTAATGTTTTTCAAACGGGAAATGTCATTTATTCATTTTAATTTAAAATTTACTTCATATGGTGTGTCACCTTTGCTGAAGTATTGTATATTGTAGGCTTTTTGTCTACCTCTCTTATCTTACCTGCTGCCTTCTCCCCAGTCTTATTTAGTGCTTATTATCTGACTCCTTTTACATTATTTTTATAGGTAATTAGCTCCAACATATAAAGTTGGGAGACTCAGCCATCTCATCTGCTTCCTTTCTCCAGTGAATTTGACACACATTTTTAAAGGAATATTTGGAAACAATGCTAGGAAATGTGATTTTAGATAGTAAGGTTATTTATCATTCTTATTTCAATAATCCTTATTTATTTATTTATTTATTTATTATAATTTCTATCTATCTGACTACTCCCTTAAACGAAAAACATGTTACTGATTCACTAATGATGTGACTGAGTATGATTTTGCTTCAGAAAGGTTCCCTTCTCAGTTCTGGCTATGTTCTGGCTTCAAGATTAAATCTCTAGTCCAAAAATACTGTGTTTGCACAATCACATATGCCTGCTTATTGCTGACTCTTGCTCCTGAACTCTTGTTTCTCACTACTTTTATTAGAAGCTGTAATATGCTGTAGCCAGTACTGCATGCCTTTGTTTTACAGTGCCTGGTCAGGGCTGTCAGGTTCCTGGTGCTTCCTACTTAGGGAAAGGAAGCGTTTTTGCATTCGTTCAAGATGTCCTTCTTCTGCTATATCTCACCCCTTTTACCACTGTGATGGGAACTGAGTCCTGAAAAACTGCGGATCAGGCAGCTGGCCAGAAAATAAAAGTACATTAGTTGGAGAGGAAACATATATTCAGAGTTTATGTGGATGGAGAGAGGAGAGAGAGTGACTAGGCTGAGAAAGAATGGTCTTTAAAAGTGCCAGTCAAAGGAGAGCAAAGGTGAGAAAAAGGTTCTCTTCCAGTGCTCACTCTGTCACTAACTAAAACCTTAGGTTAGCCACTCAAACCCTTCAGCTCTGAGTTTTTCCACCTGCAAAATGAAACATGAGGGCTATGTGATCGCTAAAGCCCTTTTCAGCACTAACAGTCTGACTCCGTGACAAGATTGGCGCTGGGAAAAGGTAAGCCAGGAATAGGTGTTTCCTTTGCACATGGACTCGAAGGCTAGCGTTTTGCTTGCCTATTGTTTCTTCCGATAAGAACAACAAAAGAAAACCCAGAGCCTGGGCCTAGTGTAATAGCCATACCTATGACACAGTTTCAGAGGGTTCCTTCATGTCAGTGGCTCCCTTAGGGTGCTGTGGCCAGTGCCCTGCTGTCCTCACCCACACAGGAATTAGCTGAGTCTGACAGCTGGAGCTCCTGACCAGCAGCTCCTCTATGTCTGTATGCCAGACAAGTCCCTGCCTCTTGCTCATCAGTGAGGTATTAAAAACAGGATATAATTTCTCAAGTATGTGGATAGGCAATTTGACACACAGAGGGACTTGTTAGATCTCTCTCATCAGAAACAGTAAAAATTAATTTAGGTTTCTGTGTATCTCATTTTTTCACATTTCTTTCCCAGTTATTAAAACCTGGACCTTTTCTTCCCTTCATGCGCTTCAGGTAGTTATAGAAAGAACTGAGTCCTGTCAGGAAGACTGGGCGAGTTCTTAGAGTCTTTGGAGTATTAGTACTCCGAGACCCTGCTCTGGGAAGCAGTGCCATTCTTTTATGGTTTTCATTGCCAATACTTTTTTTCTGAATATTTATAGTTGTATAAACATTCTTTTTATTCAGGTTTGGTAGCAGAAAATTGTGTCTCTTGGTTAAGAACTGTGCATTTTTGTAAAGTTTTGCATTATTGTTAATTTACTAAGTAGACTTACCAAGATTTTTAAGCACTGCAGACTATGAAAGGAAGCATTTTTGCATTAGTTCTTGATGTCTTCTATTCTGCTGTATCTCATCTCTAACAATCTAATGAGGAGTGTATGAAAGTTGAATAGATTCTAATTATTGTTTTTTAAATTATTTTTCAACAATTACGTGTATTGATTAATGTAAACATATTCAAGAGTCTGAACTACATTCATATTCAAATGCTCAATATATTGTATTTCAATACAATAACTGGCATCCTTAAAAATGTATCTGGCCCTCTTTAGTGTTAATCAACAATGTGCAAACCCATTTTACAAATAAATGCTTTTTGCTTTTTTCAGTGAAGTTTCTTTCATGCCTTAATTGGGATTGGGGTTGAGAGAAGCTACTGGAGAGAGACAGGAAAAAGAAACATTTAGAAATAATATCCTGTTTTCATTGTTAAATACCAGTGCATTGCATATTCGACCCAGTTCTTTCTATTTATTTTTTAATTTTAACTGTGACATTTTTTTTTGGGGGGGGGTAGCGGTTGAGGTGGGGAAGGGGGGGAATAGAAGTGACTAAGGCGATCAGAGAGTCTTCCAGATCTTGTTATTTTCCTGCTGTAGTATTGTGCATAGTACCTATACTTTGGGAAAGGAGGATAGGCATCTTATTACTTTATATTTGTGATATTTTTCTCCTAAAGACTGACTGTATCTGTATGTCTATCCTTAGCACATTAGTGGATGTGCAATAGTATTCTTCTAAGGAGTCTCTATTGTGGTTTAGTCATGCACAGCTGTGGAAAGGTAGGAATAAAAAAAGGAGTACTGAGGAAATCTAATATATGGGCCAGATACAGAAATAATGCCTTAAATCCAACTGTCTGCATTTTGCTTTAGGTGGATTGTTCTGTGAATATATATTTTTGTTTTACAAAAGCATCTACTTCCCCCCCTGTTTCTGTTTAGGCTGACGCTTAAAAGAACCAGAGAGTATATATAATCTGTCACATTAGACTTTCACTGATTGGCATCGGATTCTATCTGATGACAGTCTTGGAGATAAGTTTTAATGAAGTGTCAGTGTAAGGGTCACTAATAAAACACACATGGGAAGATACATTGTTACCGACCTGAAAATCACCTTTACCATTTTAGTTTACAGTATGTATTTTGATGTGCCATAATGAATACCTAACAAGAAGAGTTAATATACAGACACCAGCTAAAGTTATATTATTTATTGTACAATGTAATTATATTGTATGCTTTAAAGGACCTTTTAAAACATTTTGTTTAAAAAGTTACTATATATTATTAGGGTGTACAGTAGTAGGTCCTCCGGTTACGTCGGAGATCCATTCCTACGGTGTGATTTAAACGAGATTTTTGTCGTAAGTCGGAATCTACCTACATAAGCACCTATGTTGCTTATGTGGAGCACATACACAGCAGAAATGAAGTGAAACAGTAAAGAAAAAATTGTAAGAAAAATAACAATTCTTGACCTTTACTTGTAAATAAATAATTTAAAAAATATCACCTACGTATATACGTCGAAATGACGGAACTTTTTATTTTTTATAAATAAATGGGAGATGGCAACATACCCACAAAATTATGTACATTGATTCCGACGTAACCTAAGACTGCCTGTACTTATATAAAGAAAAATGGGCCAAAACCAGTTTGGCTCACTGGATAGAGCATCGGCCTGCGGACTGGAAGGTCCTGGGTTCGATTCTGGTCAAGGGCATGTACCTTGGTTGTGGGCACTTCCCCAGTAGGGGGTGTGCAGGAGGCAGCTGATCCATGTTTCTCTCTCATCGATGTTTCTAACTCTCTATCCCTCTCTCTTCCTCTCTATAAAAAAATCAATAAAATATATTAAAAAAGAAAAGAAAAATGGAGTTTATCCTAGATATTATATTGTGTGTGTGTGTGTGTGTGTGTGTGTGTATAGACCTTTAGAAAATCATTTTAATGTACATCGTACTTGGTGCTTTAGAACTTCTATCCATACATTTTGTCTTTGTATTATGCATATCTTGTAACACTATTAGAAACCACTCCAGTGATATTTTCTTAAGGCAAAGAACATTAAGAGAAATGTTTAACTTAAATTCTTTGATTGATCTTTGTGTGATTTGGGGAACAGTTTTTGTAGTGCATCACATTATATGATAATTTTTAGAGGCTACCTTTAGTTAATAGATACCATGAATACTAAAATTGAATTGTATTATAGTTAAAGATAAAAATTCTAATTTATTTGTATGGTAGTAGAATAAAATATTGTATTGCTGGATCAACATTTGATCTGTTCCTTTATTTTTAGAAGTTGTCAAATTTTGAAATTTAAAGCCTTTTAAAATATGTTGAATGAGTAGAGTTGTAAAATACATGTGGATTTATTTTTGAGCAAAGGTTTGAGAACTATATGACTTGGAAATGAGGTGGGATTTTATTTTCAAAATTGGAAGGGAGTGCATTTTAATATTTTGATGGGTTAGATTTGATCATTTATTGGTGTTAATAACTATGGACTGAAGATGTTAATAAAAGTAATTTTTGAGAGGAAGTCATTGTAGTGATCCTGATATTTCATTTACCTCCAGTCCGGCTGCTCTTGGTAAACTCTAAAGTAAAAGCTTATTTCTTGGGTAATGTAAGACTCTCTATTTTGTTGTATTTTTGTTAATCTACATTGCTGTCAGGAATTTCCCAAATCCTATGGTATTGTCTTGTGTGATGTATTATGTGTGAGCTTTGGAAATTCCAGTTTGTCTATTGAGGATAGAATGCCAGTAAGTTACATGCCATGCCCAAAATAGCACCTTACTTAATCTGAAGGAATTGGGTAAGAATTAGGGTAAATCCAGGCAGGAACATAATTGGATAAACTAGAGGATGAACAATGTACAATTTAGAGTAAAAATGTCATTTTAGGGGCTCTATGTGTTAGAAACCCATCAGCATATTACTACAATACTGTTAATAATATTGTTTCTAATATTTGATTCAAAAACATTCTAGCAGAGGCCTAAGAGATAATTGGATTTATTAGTCTGTAAGCTTATAGTTTTACATCATTGTCCTTTGGCATTTGCTTTTGAATGAGGATTAAATGATTTCTATCAATGTGTCTTCAGTGACAATACTGCTTCGGTTAATTTAGAAATCCTGAAGTGATTGTGTTTTTTTAATTTTTAATTTTTTTATTGAATTTTAAGGAGCTTTTTGAAAAAAGAGAGGAATGAGGTACTGGATACAAAATACATCGTCCCAGCTATGTGTGGACTTTAGAAGACTACAAAATGACAGACATAGTATTTGTGAATCAATAAATATAAAAAAGAAGGTCATGTAGTTAGATGAAATTAGTGGAGAGTTTAAAAATAAAGATAAAAATGAGATAAGATGGATAAGTGAAAGTATGAATGGTGAACTAATTTGTTGTAAGAACAGTCTTTTTTTCTTTCTTTCTTTCTTTTTTTTTTTTTCTTTTTTTTTTTTTTTTTCTTGCCTTACTGTGATTTTAACTAATAGCTGAGGAATAGATTGTACTTAAGTTTCTTTATGGGCACCATTTGTTTTTATATTTGTTGCAAATATAATAAACCTCTGTAACCTTTGACTATTATTATATGGAGCTTCACTGTTAATGTTGTGTTTAGAAGAGTATTAGATTGAGATATTACATCAGAGCTTTCTTGTAATTGTTTTATCATTATAAAACTATACAATATAATGTTAACTTACAAAATATACATAATTAATATTTTCACTTGAGGTATCTGATTAATATATCTGATATATAAAGCAGTTTACACTTGGGAAGCCAATGTATACTGGGAAACTATGTACCATAAATGTACAAACTCTTAAAACAGTCTTATTTTGGAACTTTTATAACTTACACTGAAGTAGAGAGAATAGCATAATGAATCCCCATGTGCTCATCACACATTTAACAATTAGTACCTTCTATTCTTAAGTCTATATAATTTGAGGTGTTTGTTTATTGAAGTAAACTTGAGTCTTTTATCCTCGCTACTCTGAAACAGTATTAACCTAATTTTAAGAATAGACTCAATGTGGACTTGAAACAATGCTTACATTATTTGTAAGACGAAATATTTAAGTGTGATTGGTCACGTTGTTTCTTCTCAGCACAGCATTTATTTATTCAGGCTGTTTATTCTCAGTTGTTGGTAGGGTCTTTTGTTTAGTAACTCTAGGTTCTTCTACTTGAAATCTAACCTATCATTAAAATGAGAGCAAGCTCAAGGACAGCAGCCTGTGTTTGCAGGGCACAGGAAAACACTTGAGATATACCTCTTAGTGTTGAAATGATGTTAATCTTTTGTATGTCATTCTTTTAATTGGCCCTGTGGGTAGATTGGTAAGAGCCATTTTGTAAGGGAAGAGAACCAACTATCTTCAGGAATATTTCCTCCAAAGTTAGCTACTCAGTTACTGGGACATAATAGAAGAGTGTAAAGGAAGTGACATCCATTAGTAAGAGCTCATGTAATGATAACATATAACACCATTCAAAGCAGTTCAATATTTTCTGGTTCACCAACTTTAGGGAATGAAGTTCTCTTAGTTTTTATGAAAGAAGTTTATTTTCCAAAGTTAGAGTCTATAGGGAAAAAATCCATTCATATTGGAAATTATTCGGTAATGATCTAACATGTATAATAAGTAATGACTAATGTCACTTTATTTTTTATTTATTTATTTTTTAAAATATATTTTATTGACCCTTCACAGAGAGGAAGGGAGAGGGAGAGAGAGCCAGAAACATCGATGAGAGAGAAACATCGGCAAGCTGCCTCCTGCACACCCCCCACCTGGGATGTGCCTGCAACCAAAGTACATGCCCTTGACCGGAATCGAACCTGGGACCCCTCAGTCCGCAGACCGACGCTCTACCACTGAGCCAAACCGGTTTCGGCACTAATGTCACTTTAATAAACAACACAAAATACCTAAATACTGACCTCTTTATTTAAAAGTTGATTTTTTTCTTGTTATTTGAATCTAATTAAATGATTTAGGCATGAAGAAGTAAATACATTACATTAAGGCCTTTTTCAGTTATGTAACTAAGTGCTAAACTTTTTTTGTGATCCAAAAGGTTACAGAGAAATGTATATAACATGAAATATTTTCACCCTCTTTAAAAATACTTCTATTATAGATTAACTAGTTAGATAAAATAACAAAGTGATATAAAATAACCAAAGTGGTACACTACTAAATTGATCTTATTGTATGGCTAAACTGCAGTTTCTTTTCTCAAAGGGCTATATTTAATTCTTTCTGCCATTAGGAAACATCTCATTTAAGTGATCCTGCATAATATATTGTTCATATAGTCAAGGTTTCCAAAAGCAGGTAGATGTAATGTACACAGAAAAACACCAGTGTAAAGCTTAATCAAACAAAACAATGATTGAACAAAATATAAATGTAACCCTGTGAAACAAAGGATCATATGTTATACATATTAATTTTAGAAATATTTATAGAATATTTTATTTTTTAAATTATGAATTTAATATCAATACCAATTTGTAATATTTTTTTCTGTGCTTTTCAATACCTATGTAGAGTCAAAGTGTTACTTGGCTTTTTATTGTATGACATTCAAGATAGCATCAGGTAAAGCAGTGATTTTCAACTTTTTTCATATCACAGCATACTTAAAACTAATTACTAAAATTCTGTGGCACACACAAAATACATTTTTTGCCGATTTGACAAAAAGAAGGTATATTTTGATTCATTCATACCAGATAGCCCTTGTTGTATTGGCTGTTGTCATTGTTTTATCTGACAATCTAAGGCAAAAGAGGTCATTGCTCCTAAATAAATAGTCAGGTATTTCATGTTTTAAAAATCCGTGGGGCACATCAGTTGAAAATCATTAAATTAAAGCAATGGTGGTTTTATTCTGTTGTTTAAGATTTAAAAAACAATTTGACTACCAATGCATTTATGTCATATGTATAATTTTTTAAAAGCCATTTCTAATATGATAATAATATTGGTCTTCTTATTCTAGATTGAAGTAATACCCGAATAGCAAACAACTTAATGTTCTGATTTTGAAGAACACCATGTAAAAAAAAAGCTTTATCCAAGAACTGACTATATTTTCGAACCTGACCTGCATAGCAGCTAAGCTTTTGGGTTTGGAGCTGGAACTACAAATCCTTATGATGATTATCAGGGGCTCAACTTCAGCCTTTTTCTTCTGGCTCTGCACAGCAACCAATAGGGATAGCCAGGGTGCTAGAGATTAAAAAGGTGAAAAAGTCTGTCACTAGAGTTAACCCATGCTTTCCAATGACACAATTATGTAGGATTCCAGTGGATACATAATTAGGATGTTTTATTTAGAATCAGAATTTTTAAGTTGGAAAAGACTTTGAAAGTTATCTAATTCAACTGACCACCCTGTCCCTCACTTATCCTATGTAATAAAAGAGTAATATGCAAATTAACCACTCCCACTACACCCACAAGCCATGCCCACCAGCAAATCAGGAGTGACTATGCAAATTAACCCCAAAACAAGATAGCTGCAGTCACAGAGTGAGCAAGAGCCTTGGGTTCCCTGGCAATGGAGGAAGCCAAGCTTTCCACACACCCTGGTGGGCACAGGCCTCCACTCAAGGCTACAAAGTTTTAATTGTAGGAGATAAATATATCCCAACAAAAATGGCTGCTGCCATGGAGCGAGCAGGAGGCTTGGCTCCGCTCCAGGCTACAAAGTTTCAATTATAGAAGATAAATAAATCCCAGATACTAGGGCCTCCACTTGGGTTGCCAGGTTGTGGCCGGCCTGCAAACAACCACAGTCCCCTTGCCCTGGCCACCCCACATCCCAAAGGAAACCCCACCCTGATCCAGGATACCCTTCTGGGCAAACCAGCTGGCCCCACCCATGCACCAGGCCTCTATCCTATCTAATAAAGGAGTAACATGCAAATTGGCTGTCTCTTCAACACAAGATGACTTACCCCCATGTGGTCAAAGATCCTACCCCATATGGACACAAATTGGCCATCACAAGATAGCCAGCAGGAGAGGGCAGTTTGGAGGGAGGGCAGTTGAGGGTGACCAGGCCAGCAGAGGGAAGTTGGGGGTGATCGGGCCTGGAGGGAAGGGCAGATGGGGGAGACACAGGCCTGCAGGGGAGAGCAGTTGGAGGACCAGGTCTGCAGGGGAGGGTAGTTAGGGGCAAACAGGCTGCAGGGGTGTAGCTAGGGAGTGATCAGGGTGGCAGGCAGAAGTGGTTAGGTGCAATCAGGTGAGCAGTTAGGAGCCAGCAGTCCTGGATTGTGAGAGGGATCCCAGATTGGAGAGGGTGCAGGCTGGGCTGAGGGACACCTCCCCACCCCCACGCACAAATTTTGTGCACCGGGCCTCTAGTTTTAATTAAAAGAAAATGGAGGTGAAGCGACTTGCACAGTGACAGAACATTTCTTATAGCAAAGGCTGTTGGACCCCTGGCTCCACATTTCTCTTCCAGCATTCTGTTATACCATTGCTAGTGCAAAACTTAAAAACAAATAACCCAAATGTGCTGCCTTGAGTACTCAGAATACTTATTTACCTACAAGTTTGAACTCATATTTTTTTCCTAGAAAAAGTACATTAGAGTTTTATAATTATGCATTCTGAATAAATACATTTATTTTTTTATTGTCTCCAACTATACTTTTGGCATACAAATTAGTATTTAATTGCTCTATTTTAGAATAGAAATAAAATTTAAATACTTTTCCACGTTATCAATAGCCTTTGTATTAAAGGAAAATACCACATTTGCTAGGTCTTTTTAAAAAAGAAAATATATTTTTATCATTAACATTTTATTTTCCTCTGTCAGCTATTAGTGATTTATGTCATAATCAATGTATTGGCAGAAATAACTCTCAGACCTTGCATGCACCTCTACTTTTGTGATGAGGGTAAGGTTGAGTCTAACCATTCTAAAGGTTGTTGTAAACTACTGAATTATTAATTTTAAACAATTGAAACGTTTGTTCCTGTAGGTCACTCTCTTGTGGAACAAAAGTAAAATAATGGCAGTTTATATCTGTGGTACAAGCTGAGACTTGCCCAGCTGGGTTTAAAGTGTTGTAGCACTCTTAGTGAGAACCAACAGAATGAGAATGTGAAGGGATTGCCCTTTATTCCATAGCAACCAGAAGCAATACCAGCAGTCATGCTATTATGTGACTTCTTAATCTGAATTCTTGGAAGGATATGTTCATTACCAAATAATAGTATGAGATGGTGGCAGAATAGTAATTGCCAACATGTTTTATTTTATTTTTTGTTGTATTTGTGTGTGTGTGTGTATGTGTGTGTGTGTGTGTGTGTGTGTGTGAGAGAGAGAGAGAGAGAGAGAGAGAGAGAGAGAGAGAGAGAGAGAGAGAGAACGAGCCAGAGAGAGAGTGAATTGGAGGTAAATCTACAAGGTCAGAATTGAACTTAATTTTGGTATCCTGCTTTGTGATACAATGCACAATTTGAGCACTAACCCTGTTGATTATTTGAAACAATTGAAACAATCTAAGAGTGACCAAGGAAATGACAACTGAACTTTATAGCAGTAACTTGATGCTCTTACGAGCCTCATTTGTGGTACCGAATCTGAAAGGATGTACTTACATGAAACAGGAGTAAGTTTCCTATAGGGGAAAGCCATTTGTCATTTGTTCTTAACTAGGTAAATCCCCACGGACAAACCTTTCTTGTAAAACTATTCCCTTTGGATTTATCTTTGCCTTCAATAAAAAAAAGGAGATATGATAAACAAAAGTCTGATGAAATATTAGTTAGTTCTTGCATTTTTGCCTAGAAGTTTCTCATTCTTAATCTTTATGATATTTCTAATGTTTCATGCTGCTGTTACATCTGAATTAAGAGAGACTTGGAATACAATGCATTAAATTGGTTTTGCTCTCAGTTAATGGAAGGGAAGGGTTTTTTTCTGAGGGGGGAGGCAGAATTTAAATCACTTACTTTTAGACTTAACTATACTCCTGAATTGCCAAATGAAACCTACTGTCCCGTAAAACATAATGTAAAATACAAATATTAGGAGTTTAATTTAGTTGAAAAGAGAGTGCTAAATACTTGGAACTTTTAAACTGAGATTTGAATATAGAGATTCAGTTCCCAGCATAAATAAGTACTAGACTACTATATTTCTTGGATATAAAGAGGAAGAATCTAAAACATGGAATGTGTTTTTAATATCTTATAAATTTATAATCTGGATAAATTTTTACTTAAACCATGTCTAAATAGGGATTAATGGAATCTCCTAAAAAGAAGATAATTTGGATGTTTTCAAATAGCCCGAAGTTTTATGTTTCTTTGGGTAAGAATCTTTCAAGATTCTTCATTGTCTACTCATCAGAATCATGTAAGAAATATTTACAGGTGTCACAAAACTTCCATTTTGCTGTGCTGTTAGGGAGCTTAGTCTACTGTACATTTTGAAATATAAATTTCACCACTCTGCTCTGTAACTTTTTTTGGTCAGCCTGGCTTATGGTGTTAGGCAGTTGGTTAAGAGCAGCGATTTTCAACCTTTTCTATCTTATGGCAACACAAACTAATTATTAAAATTCTGGCCTGGCTTGTGTGGCTCAGTGGTTGAGCAGCATCTCATGCACCGGGTGGTCACAGATTTGATTCCAGGTCCAGGCACATGCCTGGTGTTAGGCTCAATCCCAGTAGGGGGAGCACAGAAGGCAGCAGATGGATATTTCTCTTTCATAAATGTTTCTATCTCTCTTCCTTTCCCCTTCTTCTTTCTGTGATAAATTAAAAAAAAATTCTGTGGCACATTAAAAAATACATGACAACCAAACTTGTCTTATTTTTTGGTGATCTGACAAAAAATATAGGTTTAATTTTGATTCACACTGGACGGCTATTATGTTGGTTGTTGTCATCTTCTTATTTGACAATTTAGGGAAAAGCGGTGAGTAATACCCCCGACTAAATAAATAGTCAGGTATTGAATGTTTTTAAAATTCTTGTGTCATACTGGTTGAAAATCACTGTTTAAGAGCAATAACTTTGGAATGAACAGCTCTGGGTTTGAATTCTAGCTCTGCTACTGATTAGTAGTTTTTTTTTTTTGTTTTTTTTTTAACTTAAACTCTGTGAGATATGGTTACTAAAATCTACCTTGAAAGATTGTTTCAGAGATTACATTAGATGACAGAGGTAAACATCAGCACTATATCTGACAAGTAAATGGCAATTCCCGTTACTGCCCTGACCCAGAATTAAACCAGTGACCTCTCTGTGCAACTGATTTACACCAGCCAGAGCTCATCGGCTGATTCTTGAATGTGCCCTGTTTGGAGATTGAACCCTCAACCTTGGCATATCTGAACAGTGCTCAAACTGAGTTATCTGGCTAGGGCCTCCCTTCCTGAATTCATCTTTGCTGAAGTTAAATATAGTGGCTCTTAACTTGAATAAGTTCAATTCTAATGAAATTTTTATTAACCTTGATACTAATTGGAAAATGTGATTTAGATATTTGTTTGTAAAAGTTTGATCTTTCTAAATATTTTTATAAGCTTCCTGAGGTTTTGGAATTCAGCACGAAAACACAGCGTCCTTTTCTAGTAGAGGCAATCGGTGAATAATTATGAAGCCTCAGCTTGTTTATCTCTAATCAAATTATAGAATACACATTAACCATTTTATAATTTTGTCTAGTCCTGATTTTATACTGACCTTTAAAGCAATGCAGCTCTATTAGTCCAAATGGGTTTATTTACTTCTTGTTTTTTAAAATGGATTTAATGGCATTAATTCATTGAATTTTGGATATTTCTTTAAAAGGGCATCATTTATAATAGTAGACATCATTTCCATATATTTTTTCAAATGGTTTTGTTATCTATGAATATTGTGTGTGTGTGTATATATATATATATGTGTCTGTGTGTGTGTGTGTGTGTGTGTGTGAAATTCTAAACTTGCCTGGGAATTTTTTTAGTGTTTGTTAAGACTAATAGTTTCAGAAGTTGGGGAGTGCAGCTTATAGGATCTCTTCTTCCTGTTTTCTGGTTGTGACAGGGTGTGGGAATTCCTAATGCTGATTAGTAGGGGAGGGCCTGGAAGGCATTATGATAATTATGCTTTGGTGGGGAGGGGGCTATTTTGAATATTTCAGACTTCCTGAGTTTCACCTTTTGCTACCTTACTTCTCTGTCCTATTGGGATGTCAAAAGTACAGAATCAGGACTGGGATTCCAAGCTTATACCAAGGCAACTGCTGGCATCAGAATGGAATTATTACAGTAGTTAGATCTATGGTTATATTTGTTATATCCATTAAAGGCTGCACAGTGAAAAGGTAGGGTTATCTGTTCTGATGTCTACTATAGAGATTTTTCTCCTTAAAAATTCTTTTTAATATGGATCTGACTTTCATAAATCTGTCCATGGCTATTTTTAAACAAGGTATTTTTATTCTGTACCATCTCTTGAGGTGATTAGTTTGGTGAGTTTACTCCCAGTTGTGAAGTCATCTTAACCTCTTTCCTGAGTCAATTTAGGTGTACATGTTCATTTTCACTTTTTTATTCATCCCATCATTTATTGACCAAATATTGACACATACAATATGGGCCAAGCAGTGAAATTCTATGGAGAATACAGCAGTGAAGAAAACTTATCAGATCTCTGCCTTTGGGAATATTATATTCAAACAATTGAGGATGATAGAGAGGAAGATAAATGAGTATTATACTACTCGTAAATGATATGGAAAAATTTTTTTAAAAAGAGGGAGCTAGGGCCCTGGCCAGCATGGCTCAGTGTTCAGAGCATTGATGTGTGAACCAGAGTGTCATGGGTTGAGTTCCTGCTCAAGGGCAAGTCTGTGGGTTGCATGTCCAAACCCCACCCCCAGTTGGCATGCATGGGAAGCAACCAACCCATGTGTCTCTGTAACATTAATGTTTCTATTTTTCTCTTTATTTCTCTGTCTCTCTTTCTCTCTACTCCTTCCTTCATCCTTTCCACTCTCTCTAAAAATACGAAAAATATATTCTCACTCCTCGGGTGAGGATTTTTAAAAAATTGTCTAGAGAGGGAGGTGATGAGGGTGGAGGAAGTTACAGTGTTAAATATGATGATTAGGAAGATTTTATAGAGGTGACAAAGGTGACAGAGGTAAGTTTTGTGTATTTCTTCCATTGGAACTTTATCCTATATAATAAAAACCTAATATGCTAAGTGTCTAGTTGTCCAACCAATGAAAGTGTAATATGCTAATGATAAGGCTGCTCAACTGCTCACTATGACATGTACTGACCACCAGGGGGCAGGCAATCAACTGATCAACCAGTTGCTATGATGTGCACTGACCACCAGGGGCAGATGCTCTGACCTGTAGGTTAGCTTGTTGCTGGGGTCCCGCTGATCAGGACTGAGCGAGATGGGCCAGACACACCCTGGAGCCCTCCTGTGGTCCGTCCCAGCTGGCCAACCTCCCACGTTTCTCCCCGGCCCCGATCTTGCACTGGTGGGGTCCCTCAGCTTAGTCTGCACCCTCTTGCAATCTGGAACCCCTCGGGGGATGTCAGAGAGCCAGTTTCGGTCTGACCCCACAGGCCAGGCCGAGGGACCCCACTGGTGTATGATTTCATGCACCGGGCCTCTAGTGTATTTATGATATTGATGATACCTTGGTTGATGTTAGACTTCCTTTTATACTAAAAAGTCCTAATTGTTTACATCTGCCCTTACAGTACTTTTCCCCCCCTGACTCTGTTGCCTTCTGTCATTCTTATATGCCTTTCCCTGTATTTACAGCCTTTTCATTTTATATCATTTTGTGGTGTACTAGTATATTGATGAAAAAAACAAAAAAACCACCCTTTATGGTTTTCTATAAGGAAAAAAGCAGATTAAAAGACTCAAAACCTACTTTTAGTTTGTTTTTCTTTTGAGATGGTAGGAAAGATTAAGGTTTTCAGTCTACCCTACTTATTTCCAAGTTGGAAGTTGTGCTGAAACATCTGGAACTATCACAAGAATATATCCTAAAAAAATTGCAATTTGAACTATTCAAAGTAAAATCACTATTAACATAGGCAAATTGAAATTAGCCGAAACCGGTTTGGCTCGGTGGATAGAGCGTCGGCCTGTGGACTGAAAGGTCCTGGGTTCGATTCTGGTCAAGGGCATGTACCTTGGTTGCAGGCACATCCGCAGTAGGGGGTGTGCAAGAGGCAGCTGATAGATGATTCTCTCTCATCGATGTTTCTAACTCTCTGTCCTTCTCTCTTCTTCTCTGTAAGAAATCCATAAAGTATATTAAAAAAAAAATTGAAATTAGAATGAGCTGACTGCTAATTTGATTGGTTATACCCTGAGTTTGCTCATATGGCTAATGCTAATTTAAACTAGAGAAAGTATTTGTATATGACAGCTTCTATGATCAAAATGTTCTTCAGTGTCTTAGAAAATGTGAAACAAGAATGTCATTGTTTATGTAGCATAGTTATCTGTCATTGTCTAGTCATTTGTAATCATGGATTTATGAACTGAATTTAAAATTTTGTGTATGCAAAATGACAAAAATGAGAGGTTATTTAGATAAGTAAAAGTTACTAATGGATGCAGATTGTCTTGAATTCTGTTATTTTGACAAATAGATTTTCATGCTGATATTTTTAGAATGAGGTTTTAGTGTACTAATGTCAAAATCATATTTTCTAATTTCAGTTCAGTGTCAAATATTAAACATATGTGGCTGTCATCCATTATGAAAGATACAGTTTTGCAGTATTTGAGGCTATAGTACTAAAAAATGATAATACCTCAAAAAATGATAAAAATATATAACGTGTATTTTTAACATATTTAAGTTAAGGAAGTAGAAATTGTTGTGGGACCTTAAGTAAACAAAAACTCCCTTTCTCTGAACTTATATAATTATGTATACAGTATTTAGTTCTAATCCTGGTTTCCATCATTAAAGGCTGGTTAAATGATTATATTTGCAAATGTGCCCAGGTATTTGTGTCTGAAGTGAGTTATTGTGCCCACACTTTTAACAATCTGTAGGCCAGAGTTTATTGAACTCGAGAAAATTATATTTCTGCCAGTTAAAAATATAAATTTAAAAATGACAGAAGTCTAATTTAGTGTCACCACTTGTTTGTACCACTACTGTGTGAGAAAAATGTGGGAGCTCTAAAAGACTTAGGAGAGCAAGTCTACTCTTTACTTTGTCCCCCTAACTTTTTAAAGTAAAAATAGAACAGTATGATGAAACAATGAAATGAATTCCCATGTATCTATCTTCTTTAATAGTTAACAACTCATGCTTAATTTTGTTTCAGCTCTACCCCTTATCATCTCATCTATCCCATTATTACTCCCCTCACTTCTTACCTCTGGAAAGAGACACAACAGCTGAGTTAGGCTCAGCACTCAGATGCCACTCATGCTCCCCTTTGCCATGTTTTGTGGATAGAGGGATGGATGGAAAAATTTTTTTTTAAAGGATACAGGTTAGTTTTCAGACAAATGTCATTTAAAAATTTGAATTGTGAACTTTAATATTCCTAGTCTCAAATTTTGTGTTGGAATTAAATAGAGTCTTCTAAATTAAACACAGATTCCACAAAGGCAATTTGCTATGTGCATTCTGAGAAAGTAACATTTACCTCTGTACTAATATGGTTTATTTCCTTTATGTTTTCTAAAGATTTTTTATGTATTTGCTTTCCAAAAAAAGAAAAGAAATATATATCTTTGAGATTATTGACATTTATAATGAGATACAATGAAATTGTCCTTTAAATTCATCCAAAACACTTGATGCCATTTTCAGTATCCTTAGTTATACATTAAAAAAAAAAAATCAATTGATCTAATACCCTTTTTTTTTAGTTTTTAAATATATAAAAATGAGTGGTAATACTTAAAAAGTGAAAATAGGTTTTAAGAAGTTTTAAAATATATTTTGAATTGATATTAC
Source organism: Pipistrellus hanaki (assembly GCF_964339955.1). NCBI lineage: Eukaryota > Metazoa > Chordata > Mammalia > Chiroptera > Vespertilionidae > Pipistrellus > Pipistrellus hanaki. The sequence goes on along the minus strand of NC_140513.1, from coordinate 43,047,367 downwards.
TCTTCTAATCAGTTGTTTATACTATATAAAGTTTAATACTAAAACACACACACAAACCTCTTCCTTTGTACATTCAATATCCTTTTGACTATAGCTAAACAAATTATATAAGTAATTTGAAAAGTATTTGGGCAAATATTCTTTCAGCAGAAAGGAGAAATTATGTTATATTTATGGCTCCCATAGTGATTTCTCTTTATAATTAGTAAGATGGGACTACTAAAACAGAATTCCAACCTTTAAGTCATTTGTTACCAACCCTGATTTTGTGAATTATCAAAGAACCTACAATTCTTGATAAAATTTTATGAAATTAAAAATAAAACAATTCAGTTCCTATTCAGCATTTATTGAGGAAATTTGATTTTTGGAATTTGAAATTGGATATTTGGAAGTGAATCAAATCCAAGAAAGTTGGAATGTGCACAAAAAAAGAATTACATGGTTGAATGTTATTTTCAGTATGCCACACTATATAATTGTTGCAGCTTCCTAACAAACACCAGAGGTTCTTTCTCTCAACACTTCCACTATGGATTCCATCTCCATTAAAAAGTCTTATTCCTGATTTTTCCCCATTGCCTTTAATTAATAGTGCCTGACTGGAGGCTAGATATTAATGTAGCCAGTTTAGAACTTTCAGAGCAGAGTCTTCCAGCATTATTTACTACACTTGACTAGTAATTGATCAACTATTAAATAACTGCTTTAAAAGTTAACAGATTTCTCTAACACACCTCTGTGAATGGTATATTTAGAATCTGACTTTATTAACTTTTTTTTGACTACTATGTGTGTGTGTAGTGTGTGTTTTAGTGTTTTGTTTTTGTTTGGGGGGAAAATCAGTTTCATTGCTTTAAAAAATATTTTCATGTATTAGATCTCGTACCTTTAGACTTAAGTTAAATTTTCCTTAATCCTAGATGAGAATTGGAAAGTAATCAAATTATTTCATTGTCAAATTGAGTCTTCAAGTTACTGCTTACTTGGTTTTCCATCATAAATGGTACGTATATCACTACATCTTTTAAGACATTTTCTGAATTGTTGTATGCCTTCTTAAGAAATAAGGATGATTCAAAATATAAATATTGAATATAAAAATCTCATATTTGTTCCCCCCCCTCCCCACTTGTAAAATGAATCATGTTTCTTTCTGCGATTTTCTTTCAATTATTCTCTAACACATTTTTGTCTCTGTCATCCTTCCTGTCTCTTTCCTCCCATTTGCTCTGGCTTGTTCTGCTTGTAATTGCTGGGCATAGGCTGTTTGAGTTTTAAACCTTTTCAGCCAACCCATTCTCTTCCTGCCTCAATCTCAGTCTTTGGTTAGATGGTTCCTTTGCACCTCTCAGTCTGCTCCTTTATTATTGGATTTTTTGCCTTTTTTAGATAGTTATTCTTCATTCTTCTGTTTGTTGATGTTTTGTGTTTTTAAATAAATAGGTAATTTCTTTTACTGTTTCTCATAGTGTACAATGAGAAGAAAAAAGAAAACCATTGAAGGACAGATATATGTGACTCTTAAAACAGAAAGAGGTAGTGTTGTTACAGATTATTTTAGAAAGTACAACCAGCTAAGAGTAGTTAGATAAAAGGGCTAACTGTTGCCATGAATAAAAAAAAAATAATCTTGCCTGACATCTACAAAATCTTATTTTTAATCTTCTAAAGCTGCAGGCAGTATTAGTAAAATACGTATAGAGAATTAGTGTATCAAAACATCCTTGAAAAGTATGGATAAATTTTCATAGTTAAAGTGGTTATTGAGGAGCATTTGAAATCTTACTCCTTGATATATGTCCTCAGTTTGGCCCAGATAAATTCATAAAAGTAAAAATAAAAAAAGACAATGGTTATTGTAAAATCACATATTTTTATTTATCTGCATGATCTTTGGTATTTTATGATAGACCAATTTCATCATTTTTGTCTTCAAATACTTTATGAGAAAGACTTAACCATACATAAGGAAATAAAAGTCAATATAATTTCTTCTTTTAAGGAATGTACAAGTTCTCTGGTATCCTCTGCCCACTTTTAAAGTTATTTCACACAATTGGTTTATCAGTATTTTATTGATAGCCTTTTCTGTCTTTCTCTTTTTTCTTATTTATGTTCAGTGCTATCTAGTTGTAGTGAATTTTTGTGAATAACTTGTTGAGTGTTAATTTTTGAAGTTATGGATAATATGCATATGATAGGAAAGAATATATTTTAGAATTAATATAAAGGATGAAATAAGTCATCTTTTTATAATACAATGAAATTTAGAATTTCAGATTTTTAAGGGTGTGTGTGTGTGTGTTGGGAAGGGTGCCTTTTAGTTCTGCAAAATTCATGACTCCTAGATTCCTAAGTTAAATTTATTTTTCTATTTTTGGAATTTATGTAAGTTTATAAAGCTGAAGTTACTAACTGCTCCCCCCTCAAAACAAAAACAAAAACAACAAAAAACAAAAAAAAAAACCAAAAAAAACAAACAAGAACAACAACATTCTGAGTTCATTTATATCCATTATAACATTTTATAGGTCAATATGGAAATAAAAACTTGGGAATGGTAGGTGGTATAATTGAAATATAGAGCATAATCTGTTCTTAGTTTGTTTTACCAAATTAGGGATTCTGAGGATACATTTTGAATATTTGTGTATGTTTAGCATTTTGTCCCTTTGTTAGAAATCTCTCAGTGTGACTTGTTTTTAATAGGATGTGTCTCCAATCACTCTTGAAAAGTATTAAGCCCTTTAAACACACTGGTCAGACCCATAGAAGGAAGCCTACAGGTTTATTAGCACTCCTTAGCCTGAAAGCACAGCATACCCTTCCAGGTTGCACAGCAACAGACTCCTAGCAACCATAATAGATTGAATTTCTAAGAGTGAACAGGCCGGATGTAATAATAAAGCAAGAGGTACAAACAGTTGTCATGGTTTTCTTTTCACAGTAAGTTAGTTTGAATTTCAAAAATGGGGAAACTTTTTATAAAACCAGTACTGTTTGTGCATCAGACTTCTTGTATTAAAATACCAAAAAAAAATACCAAAATTTAAAAATATACTGGTTAAAACAATAATATACTTTAAAATAAAACAAATAAAGAAAGTAAAATATTATATAAAGAAGTTTTCAGGGAATTTTAGAAAAAACATAAACTTAAAATTGAACTTAGCAAAATAATCATAATGAATGTGCTTTTGAAAAATAAAAATTGTAATAGTGTACTTTCTTATGGGGATCCTTCATTTATTTTAATATTGCAGCAACTCTTGTTTTATGTATATCATTTAAGTGGATGTATATGTAAAACTAATACTTATAATAAACTTTTAAAATTTATCTTAGAAAATGTTACATGAACTATATATATGTATATAAGCAATGTTTTTTTGAAATTATGAACTAATAACTAATTTAGCATATAAGTAATTGAAAAAGAAAGAGTAAAGTACTAAAATGTAGTCTTTCACAGTGATAGTAAAAGTGTCAGTGATATTTCTAAAGATGTAATATTGTTCTAGAACTTTGCCAACATTTCTATTGTATACTTTTTAGTATGTGTTTGCCACATAGCCATGAAAAGGAGATTAATTCAGATACATTCACAACCTGAACCAATAGGCCTCCATCAAAAGAAACAGATCTCATATAGCTGCTGGAGTAGGGAGTGGAACTACACAGGCTTTGACAGCAAAAAGCTGTAAATATACACACATGCTAATACCCTTGATTTGTTCATCTTTTGTGCAGCATTTGGAAAAGATTGTTAAAGTAGCGGTTACAGTGAAGAGTGGCAATTACAGCAAAGAGCAGAAATTAGGTATTTGTGACCTATTATATTTTATTAAAAGACTTCCTTATTAAAATGACACTGCTTAGTCTGATTACTTGACAGCTGCCCTAAACAGATTAGAAAATACACAGCTTTAGTTAAAGGTAAAACCAACCTCTTTAAGCAAGTGCATGGCGTGAAACAAGTAAATGGTGTACTGTAAACTTTTCTTAAACAATAAATTTGCTTTAGATAGGGATGCTTATTAGTGATTAAGAGGCATTCTCTTTTGCATTTCTATAACAGTTACCTACTGTTGCATTTTCCCATTGGGATATGTTAATACACCACCTAATACTATGCTAGCTTCCCATTAGAGGGTCTTATAAGGAGGTGTCAGAGACCTAGGGGTCTCCAGGGCACCACAGAGAAGCTTTCTCTGGCTGTCTGAGAAGTCCTTATCCTAATGCACTGTAAATATTTTTATAAGGCAACACTAAAACTCTGGGAAGTTTTAGCACTAGATTATAGATTTTTGAAATATTTGCAGTTTTTTCTTTAATACAGTAGAGCCACAGCAAGTTAAATACTTAAATTTAGGTATCAGTTGCACCACATTGAATTATCTGTTTTTCTAGAGATAAATTTATTATGTAGCTTTTGTTACGAACCTTTAATGATATTTCTGAAGTTTTACTGTTGCTTACTCTGGGCCATATATATTTTACATAGTGACTGTAGAGCACTTTATAGAACAGTCTTGCCTATCAGTTATTCTGAATTGTAGTTTAGCAGTTAAGTAGCCTGACCTGCTACACAGTGTAAAATTTCATGACCTTGTCCCTGTCTCCTATGTCATGAGGCATGGATATGCACTGTAGTCCAGACTATGAAATCACAGTTCAGGCTTGAAGACACACACACAGGTTCAGTATGAAACAGATTTGTGGGAAAATTACTTCGCTCAACTAATCTTGAATATAGATTTTTTTTTTTTCAGGATTGTTACAATATTAATAAAAGTCTGTCATATACTTGGGTGGTACTGTGAAATTTCCACAAAGGCCCAATCTGTGCTATGTAAGCCACTTATGCTAATTCCATGTAGGGAAATATCCATGATTACTTAGGTCTTCAGCTTAAAAAATAATATCTGATAGCATGAGTTCTGTCAGCTTGCAAAATGGTTAGGAGGTGTGAGTCCTAGTCTTTTGAATAAAATCTGAGTTATTCAATAAAATTCTGGCTTTGTCATTTGATAGCTAAACTAATTCCATACTACTTTGAGCTCAGGTGTTTTATGTAAATATGGGGATATTACCTATTTAGTTCAGTTATAAAATGAAAAAGTGAAAGGTAAAATTTAGATAGATAGATAGATAGAAAGAAAGATAGATAGATAGATAGATAGATAGATAGAAAGAAAGAATGGCACTCTAGAGTTAGTACTCAAACTAGTAATGTATATTGTCATTATCATCTTTCTAGTTTACTCCTTATGATAGGATGTAAGGAGGGTTTCACAGGACAGGATAGTAGCTAAAATGGTAACATGGAATTTAATTAGAGACAATATTATTTTCAAAGAGGGATATTAAGGACTACATATTTTGTTAAGTCATTTTCAGTATTGGTCAGTGTAGGAATTCTTCTGAGTAAACTTTTATCAATAACTCCTCTTCACAGGTGCAAGTCTTGGAGCAGGATTTTTTTTTTAAAGATTGCAAAAGCAATAATAAATAGGAAAAATATGCACTAAATAGATTAAATACTTGTTACTCTGAACAAATGGTAGAATTTAAAGAATAGGGCTAATTTATTTATTTTAGTAAATATGTACGGTGAGCTTTGTATTATTTAAACATTGATTCTCTTTCCACATTTTGCTTCCATGGAAAATCTAGCAATGGAATTGAGTAAACTGCCTTCTGTTAGCACTTTACATGGTTGACATAAAATAACTGAAAATAGCAGTAGCTTCTGCTGAGAAGTAATGTCAACAGTGGAGTTGCATGGAAATCTGATTACCTTTGGTACTTTTTGCCTTATCCCTAAACAATGTTCAACGTACTTTCCATTGATTTACAAAATATTGTTTAAATTTTAATATATTCTCTTGTTCCTAAAGGGACCATAAAGGCATTTAATTTAATAAAAAATATTATTTGCAAAAGAAGAGAAGTGATTTGAAATAACGGTTTGAAGTAGCTACTGGGATTAAACTGGTTTAAGCAGTGGCTATCCTATTTCAGTTCTTTGAAGAAGGTAATGCCAACCTGAGCTTAATGAAGAGGTACAGAACATGCTCAACATCGCCTTGATATTTAACAGTGAGAAGTACACCGAACCACAGTGACATTAGAGCCAAGGGAAATGAGCTCTTAATGTTACACAGATACAGTTTTTCCAGTAAAACCACTAAGTTTTAAAATAATTTTTTTCTTGATTAATACTTGTGTACTTATATTGTTAAAATGTTCCATAATTAATTTTGATATGAAGTAAATATAGCCTAAAACATTAAATTTGAGAAGTTTTAAATTTCAGAGTTAGATAAAATATTATTCTACTAGGCCTGGTTGGGAATCAGGGCTGATCCTGTTCCCTTCCCTGCTCCCCACCTCCTCCTTCCCTTGCTCCCTCAGTGCCCTGCCACCTCAGCTGGTCGCCTGCCATGTTCCATGGCACCCCCCTAGTGGTCAGCATATGTCATAGTGAGCTATTTAACTCCTGGTCTTCCGGTTGAACTCTCAAGGGGACACTTCGCATATTCTGGTAAAAGTGTTTTTTCTTGATATCAGTGAATATATAACTCTGACTTATCATCTTGTACATATGGTGAAATTGTCCACTTGTAAAAATGTAGAATGTAATTGTACCTTTTTTACTTAATTGAATATTTATATCCAGCTCAGTGAAGATTCATACATTATTAACTTCATAAGTAATCTCTCTGCACAGAATTTTTTTCTTCTAAAAACGACATTTTTACTGTATAGTTATCTTTTTTTCCCCTTGCTGTTCTTAGTATTTTGAGTTGTTGAATTGGGGAAATGTCATGTGGGTACATATACATTTATATACATATGTATGTAAATATACACATGAATCATATAAACCTTTTTTTCTGTGCAGTCTGAGTTATGAATTATTTATATTGAGATAATTGTTAGGTAAGAAAAACTAAGTCAAAGTACCAAACTAGTCCAAACTCGCACTAATGGTAACATCTTTTCACATCAGAGTCTTTTATGAAAAATATATACTGTATATGAATGCTGTTCAGAGTGTGAATGGAGGACCCCTGAGGTCACCAGCTCCAGGAGGTTCCAACTTTTTCAACTAAATGTCTATGAGGTTGCATTTTCTTCATAAACCAAAACAGCAGTTTGAGAGCAGAAGTAGATGTGAGAAGCTAATTGTTTTCTCTTAAGCAAGACATTAGAGAAGTTAATAAAAATGTAAAACAGTGCCACTCTTTTCATTAAATCTCTTTTGTTTTGAAAATTTTAGATGTTTCATAAAAACATGTTTATATTATATGCATTGGTTTTATTATTTTAAAATTATTAAATCTCTCCATTTATTTTTTGATATGATTAATATGGATAGACATAACTGGTGATATACTCTACCCTGTTGTTACCAACTCAAGAGAGTGTTGCTCACCTCTTAACTCTGCTTTTAAATGTGACATGCTAGCTTGAAACTAGCCATATTGAGATTGTTTACACCATGGAAATGAGCAGAAATTACAAATCTAGCTTTTTGGTAGGGGAAGGAGAACTGGAGGTTAAATACTTACTAGTGTTATGACTAGATACAATGCACATTAGCAAAGGTTCTTCGGGGTTCTCAAAATTAATTTCTAAATGGGTTAGTCAAGTCTATGCTAACATGTAATCAAAGTGGATTTGCAGCCAAGTGCTCTGTCTTTAGAGCTACTTTACCAGTTTCTCCTATACTGCATTCCAACCAGATTAAGTCCATAAAGTGATTTCAAATCAAAAGGTATTTCATATCTTTTGTGGTTCTCACCATGCTAAGTACATAGCTTAATTACTTGCTGAATGATTAGAAACTATCAATATTACCTGGAAATTAAAAAAAAAAATGGGGCAAAAAGATTCTGGGCTTGAGTAGTTAGAGAAGTCTTCAGGAAGGAGATGTAATACATGAGGTGGATCTTGAAGATTGATTGAGTGGTGTATAAGGCTGTGAGGAAGGGGTTAAGCACATCTTAGAGGTAGATTTTGGTGTGAAGAGTTTGAAGAGTGTGTTGAGAAATAATGAAGCAGATGGAGTGGAATGAAAATCAAGCTAAGGATTTGAAATTTAACTGGAGAGAGCATAATCAGACAGTTTATATTTTTAAAGTGGATCAAGTGTAAAGATGAAAGTGATGCTTTCAGGAGAGTAATCTTGCAGATCTGTAAAGATTGGTAGGAAGTGGATCTATGGAGGGTGCTGGGTAGAGGTGGTCAATGGGGGACAAAAGGGACATCTGTAATACTTTCTACAATAAAGATAAAAGTTTAAAAATAAAATCAGTAAAAACATTTAAATTTTTTTCAAAAAAAATAAAATAAGTAAACCCAGGTAAACCTCATGAGGTCATCTGAAAGAAAATATAGGATGAAGAACAATTAATTTGTTTGTTTATTTTAATATTCACCCACTGGTGTTTTGTTTTGTTTTGTTTTTTAATTTTAGAGAGTGGAAGAGAGAGGGAAAGACGGAAATATCGATTTGAGGGAAACACATTGATTGGTTGCCTCCTGCATGTGCCTGGCCAGGGCCTGGGCTGGGGAGGATCCTGGAACTGAGGTACATGCCCTTGATTGGAATCAAACTTGGGGCCCTTTGGTTCACAAACCGATGTTCTATCCACTGAGTCAAATGGCTAGGCCCAACCTGGGCTTTTAGTTCATAAAGACCATGGTTAGAATTTTTCTTTTGCCACTTGTTCTTTCCATTTATGGATAAGACTAGAGGCCCAGTGCATGAAAATTCTTGCACTGGAAAGGGGTCTCTCAGCCAGACCTGACCCCTGTCACACTCTGGGAGTCCTCAGGGATGGGAGGCGATCCAGCAATCAGGAGAAGGAAATGCCTCCATCACATCTCTGCTGCTGCCACTCCCAGCAGCTCAAGCCTCAGCCAACCCTGGTTACCTAAGCCGTGGGCGGCCCTAGGTGGCTGGACATCTGACATCTAACGCTTGCCTGCACCTAAGGCCAGCCCTGGGCGGCTGGGCAGCTGACATCTGAGGCTTGCTTGGGCAGCTGATGTCCAAGGCTTGCCTGAACCTCAGGCTGGCCCTGGGTGGCTGACGGGCTGAGGGAACTGGGGGATTTTAGAGGCAGGCGTGTGGAGTGCCCAGACTTGCCTGGGGGCAGGTCTGGGTGGGCTGAGAAGACTGGGCAGGGCTGAGAAGACTTGAGTGCCGCCATCTTGTGGCTGTGGGTGCCACCTTCTTTGAGGGTGTGGCAGTCAATTAGCATATTCCTTTCTTATTGGCTGTGGGCACTGCCATCTTTTTTTGAGGGTGTGATGGTCAGTTTGCATATTCCTTCTATTAGCTATAATTTACATAACTAGCCAATGGGATCGTTAGTAACAAAAGGGTTATGAATGAGTTTATTATACATTAAATGCTTGGTACTGTGCTAGGACCTTCAGTGAGAGGTATTTTCAATGCTACTTTTACTACTGCTACTATTACATCTTTATTTGATAGATTGCAGTTACAATAGAGATTGGAGCTGGGGAACCTTCGTTATAAATAGGCCTATTCCTATCACTAATGGATATAAAGGACACAAATGGAAACATGATATTTTTTACATACTTAAATGTTGTAAGTCAACTAACTGTTAAGATGTGGTTTTTCCTCCTAATTTTACAAGTACAGCTTTAAATGTGATGGATAACCATTTAGTTTTCTCAGGTTTTTCAGTTCTGTGGTAGAAGGTAGTGGCAAAGGGAAATGGCCTTCTGTCAGCTCCTCTGTGCCTTCCAGTGTACCTCCCTTTCCTCGTACCCAAGGCTCTTCTTTGCCGTGGCATGTCCACGTGCTCACTCCACGAGCATCCTTGCCTCATCCCTTATAAGCTGTCTCTTGACTACTCCTAATGCCTCCATCTTCATCTTCCCTAGGATTGATAGTTCAGGGATCTACATGGGAATTCAGGGTCCTGGGAGTCTGCTGAGGTAGATTGCAGAGGAGTCGGAGAGCCTGGCCCTGGGCTGTGCAGACTTTTCACTGCATGAGGATCTACCTGGCCAGTGGGCCAAAGGGGGTTCTCTGTAGTGCCAGTCTCTGGGCAGCGGCTCCTCTCTCCTAGGTCTCAGGGTGGTGCTGAAATGGATCATTTGACAGGAGTACCAATTTAACAGGACTTGTTTACTATTAGTTGTGAGGTCTGAGAAAATTATGGTGGAAAAGTGAAAGATCTCTGGGTTCCAAGAGAATGATACAGCCACCGAGAAAGTTAGGACAATACGTGGGAGCAGATGAGGCGGGACCTGAATGCAAAATAGCTGTGTTTTCTTCACCATTGTAATCCTAATCAACTGGTAGCGCATTGCCAAGCACATTGCAGTGATGCAATAAATTGTTAAAGGGCAAGATGAAGATATTTTGAATAGCTGTGCCAGAGATGCGAGAAAAAAAATCATTGTAGAATATAGGAAGAAATGAGGAAAATAAGTTCTCCTGGGGCCAGTGTGGAGCTTTGAGGGCCAGACCATCTTTTGAATTGGTATGGTAGTGTGTCAGCTACCTGAGCATTTGGACCATGTATATTTAATATTTGGTATGTATGGTACTTAACATAGTTGTGATATCCTTAAATGAATAACTTAATAATATATGAGGACAGGCTTTAAGCAATGAATTGGATTTTAAGGTTAAAGTGATAAATGACGAAGACAAATTTGTATCATCAGTGAACTGGTGTGGTCTCTAAGGGACTTGTCAGAATTCAAGAAAAGAGATCTTGAGCAATTTTGTTAGTATCAGAATGAGGTAGTGAAGGATGTATTCAAAGAGAAGGTATTACTTGTAACTTGTTTGGAGTGGAGTAGAAAATGCAGATAACTGTATAATAGCTTGAATTTTCTAACTTGATATTCACATAATAAGTTTAAATACAGGGAGCTTACGGTAGGTAGAATTTTCATAGAAATAGGTATGTATAATTCATAGTCATTTTGCTCAAAGTTGTTCTAAAGTATTGTTTAGTCGTTTAGTGTATAATAAATGTGTACAATAATAATATCTCATGTCAGAAAACATATATTTCATAATGACAGTAAAGTAACAAGACCCTATGATAATAATTCTCTTTTGAGAATTCTGGTCTGTTAACTAGCAGATTATTGCATTTTTGCTGTATGCAGAAAACACCTGTGATTATTTTAGGATATTTGTCTTGTCTTGTTCAAGTAACCCAAATATGTGTATTTAGACAGTTGCCTGTTCATATATACTCAGCTGTACCTGTTTGCTTTGTTATTTCTCTAAGTTTAATGGACCAACATAAAAATTTATGGCAACTATTGCTTAATGGCATCTTTACCTTTAAAGAAAAAAGAAAACAAACAAAACTAAATCATGCTGAACAGCTATGATGATGTTTATGGTTGACTACAGGATCAGATATATTCTATTAAGTTGATTTTTGATACTATGGACCATATTTAGGGCAAAAAATATTTAACATATATAAACAAATACAATTAAGTACCTGTTTGTATAGCAGTGTTACCCTAAATTTACTTTATGAGCCAATAAAAATCAATTGCTTAAAATAACCTTTTGTTCTCTCCTAAACCAAGACCTCTTTTAAAAATTTTCTTAAAACTGAGTAATTATGCATGTCTTACTAGTTTCCTGATGTTTGTATTCTGCTTATGCATCTTATTTTTAAGAAACAAATCTCACTTAAAAAGGAATGAGCAAAGGTGTGTCAGCTGCTAATCCATTTTCACTTTTACATCTCTGTATACAAGAAATTAGCAGGCTGATTCTCAGAATTGCTTGGTCTTTCATCTTTACAACTTAAAAATACAGGTATTATTTCTTTCTAGTTGGTTTGACTCAGTGGATAGAGTGTTGATCCACAGACTAAAGGTACTGGGTTTGATTCAAATCCTGTCAAGGGCACGTACCTCGGTTGCAGGCTCAATCCCAGGCCCTGGTCAGGGTGCGAACTGGAGGCAATTAATCAATTTGTCTCTCTCACATGGATGTTTTTCTCTCTGTCTCTCCCCCTCTCTTCCACTCTCTCTAAAAAATAGAAATAAATGGAAAAATATCCTCTGGTGAGGTTTAACAACAACAACAAAAATCAATATTTAAATGTATAAATTTTTCTAAGTTTGTTCTCTGTATTCTTTGTTCTAACATATTTTTCTTGATTGTTAAAACACTATGCTTATTCTTTGAATTCTAATTCTTTCAAAAATGAAAGTTCTCTGTCCTCCCCTGTAAAATCAAAACAAAATCATTTTTGGCTAAGGAGGAAGCTTTTAAAAATATAGTCATGTAAAAAAAAATACCTTAAATATAATTCAGTTGTAGTGTCAGATCAATTCCTGGACTTATTGGGGTGATCACTTCGTAAGTTATATGAATGTCTAATCTCTGTTTTTTACCTGAAACTAATGTAATATTGTATGTCACCTAATTGAAAAACAATGAAAAAATAATTGTTGTATTACAATTAATATTTATTCATAAACAAAATTTAACAGCATCTAGATATTAAATAATTTATTTTTAATATTTACCTAATTCTTCTTGCTTTTAATATTTTAGGCCACTTGATCATTCTGGCATTTTATGGTAGAGAATACATTGAGTTTGGCTCATGGAAAGAATATGAGGTAATTGATCACATGTTCTCTATAAATTTTGAATTATATGTATGCAAAATATAGAGTATTTTAACATGTCAGATAAGATCTCATATTTGAATTTTTCAGTAACATTTTACGGTACATATACGATTTTAAGATAGGTTTTCCTTTCCTGGTGGTCAGTAGTAGTTAATACTGAAAGCATTGAATAGCTAAGCTTTCTGTGGGGCTATAGAAACCACAAGAGAACTCCTCCTTCCTACCTGCCTTCCTATCCTGCCCCCAAGTAGGATTAATGGCATGCTGCATTGAAAAGTAGTGGCTAGCACACATAATTTATAGGGAACTAATAAGAAAGAGCATTGAGGCTCCAATAATGGGAAATTTCTAGGCACTACTCAGGCTCATTTAATGAGAAAACAAATATAAGATCCTCTGTTAGTTTTTTCCCATTTGGTACCCACGATGTATGGGTTTGGCAGTCTAAAATGGCAGTCAATTTAGTGTACATGCTACATGCATTCCCACAATTGTTTTACACATTATCAGACATCAAGCCTGTATCGGAGGGAATTCAAATTAAAGATAGTAAAGCACAGCAGTTGTCTGTATGTAATCCAGTCATTGACATGGTAGTGTTGGAGATCATTGGATTTTATTTGTTTGGTGGAATAATTAGCTAACCTAGTGCTGATGTCATAATTGTTCTACTCAATAATGGGTTGGTTATGTAGGAAGGTGCTAGAGTTTGGTGTGTGAACTTCTGCTTCCATTACAAGAGGCCTTAAGAAAGGTGAAAAGGGGGTGGGGGCAGGGGTGAGGGTAGGCTGGGTTGTGGGAGGGGCATCACAGGGATAAGCTTTGGTTATGAGTACAAGTAAACTGTTCATCTTTAATCTTTGAGATTATAATATTATATTTTCACCCAGATTACTTCCTTACCTTTTCACATAGTTGAAATGAAATTGCTAGTCCTTTTAAGAGGATAAAACATTATTATTTTAACATTTCTTCAGTCTTCCGTTCCTATGAGAAGATAAGTGTATAATCTGTTGGTTAGGAAACTTAACCCAGACTCAAGAATTAACTAGAGCTATCTATGTCCTCCATTTCAAAACTGTTTTTTATAGAAGTCCTCCAAAGAGTGCACCAAATATTCCCTGATGTGTGTTCCAAGTTTTTATTCTTTTTTTGATATAAGGTTGTAAGAAAGATAAATTGAATAGTTTTGTATCTTAGACATTTGTAACATAATTTATAACAAAAAAATTATGCATTTATATACAGAAGTTATAATTTAATAGTTTTAATAATCCTTATTATGCTATATCTAAAGGGATTTAGTACCAACCTTTCAAAGAGTTTTCTAGGAAATCTTGCAACTTCATCATATTTCTCAAACCATTTGAATTGTCTGTATCAAACAGATAAATCTGACATTCTTTTTCCTAATCACTCAGTATTTAGATATGAACCTAATAACTGTGGAAGCTTGTACAGGCCTGGAGGAAGAAAAAAAGTTTCCATAGCATAATTCTCTTAAAATTGCTTACAAATAATGTTTATTAAAAATAGTTTAGAGAAAATTTAAAGTAAAAACCGAAAGATGTGTGGGTAGAATCCTTCTCTTGGGTAAGTAATGGGAGATGAGCTAAACTTGTATTATCCTGAGAAGCAATACAGAACAATTAATTATATATGTGTCTGTCCATCCCACTTTTTTAATACTAGAGGCCCAGTGCATGAAATTTGTGCATGGAAGGGGGTATCCCTCAGCCCAGCCTGCACCATCTCCAATCTGGGATCCCTCTCACAATCCAGGACTGCTGGCTCCCAACTGCTCTCCTGCCTGCTTTCCTGATTGCCCCTAACCACTTCTGCCTGCCTGCCTGATAACCCCCTAACCACTCTGCTGCCAGCCTGATTGATGCCTAACTGCTCCCTTGCCAGCCTGTTTGCCCCTAACTGACCTCCCCTGAAGGCCTGGTCATCCCTAACTTCCCTCCCCTACAGGATTGATCGCCTCCAACTGCTCTCCCTTGCAGGCCTGGGTCCCATCCAACTGCCTTTACCTGCAGGCCCAGTCACCTCCAACTTCCCTCCTTTACCTGCTTGGTCACCCCTAACTGCCCTCCCCTGCAGGCTTGATCACCCCCAACTGCCCTCCCTTGCAGGCCTGATCCCTCCCAACTGCCCTCCCCTGCTTGGCTGATTGCCCACAACTGCCCTCCCCTGCTGGCCATCTTATGTCCACATGGGGGCAGGATCTTTGACCACATGGGGGCAGCCATCTTGTGTGTTAGAGCGATTGATGGTCAATCTGCATATTACTCTTATTAGATAGGATAGAGGCCTAGTGCATGGATGGGGGCCAGCTGGTTTGCCCTGAAGGGTGTCCCACATCAGGGTGGAGGTTCCCTTGTGGTTTTGGATGGCCTGGGCAAGGGGCCTGTGGTGGTTTGCAGGCTGGCCCCGGCCCCTGTTAACCCAAACAGAGGCCCTGGTATCTGGGATTTATGTATCTTCTACAATTGAAACTTTGTAGCCTGGAGCAGAGCCAAACCTCCTGCTTGCTCTGTGGCTACAGTCATTTCTGTTGGAATTTGTTTACCTTCTATAATTGAAACTTTGTAGGCTTGAGTGGAGGCCGAAGCCTGCAAGGGCAGGTGGAAAGCTTTGCTTCCTGCATTGTCGGGGAAACCCACGCCTCCCTCCTGCTCTCTGTGGCTGTAGCCATCTTGGTTAGGTTTATTTACATACTCTCTCTGATTGGCTGGGGGTGTGGCTTGTGGGTATAGTAGAGGTATGGTAATTTGCATATTACTCTTTTATTAGATAGGATGATTTTTGGACCATTTACTTTGATAGCATTAAAATCCTTTATTATATGTGAAATAAGGTAGTTGAGTTGTATAGGGGAATGATAGGGAAGGAATTACATTTGTTTTTACATATTATATACCATATACTTTACATTTATGTAGACAACACCTTACAAAGTTCTTTTGTGTGTGTAGTATCTTATTTAGCTTTTCCCAATTGGTCAGTTAGAGGATAGGGGTTGTCTCCATAATATGGATGGGCAAACTGGAGACCCAGAGAGGTTCTAGCATGCGAACCGAGATGTTGTGACTTTTACTCTAGCATTCTTATCAACTATATCAGTAATTATATTCAAATTATTCAATAATTCAAATTTGATTTTCGAATCAAAGAAGTTCTTCAGGAGCTACCTTGGCACTGTTGGTGGCCTATAGAGCAAAGCCCTTTTGGTCTTTTTCCCTTTGATAGTATTTCATAAGAAGATAGGATTTCAGAGCTGTTCTCCTTTCATTTTTGCAAAGCCTGTAAATTAGAGTGGCAGTCTATGCCTCAGTTTTGTTCTTGCGTTCTACTAAAAGTGATGATTAGGTTGTATACCTTTTCCTTACTGACACTGTGGAGTTAGAAACAAGGGTTAAGCTTGGCATTTCTTTTACTTCTGTTCCTCTTCAATTAAGTTAATTTACTGAATTAACATAGTACGCAGGATATATAAGTTTCTAGCTTTTTACCAGGGGCAATGACAATTGGTTTTAAAATAAAGGTATAGTGTCATGTTCAATTACTTTTCTACAGTTCATTCTGAACTCAGAGAAGCACTGAAAAGGGCAACAAAAATGGATATTGACAAGAGTGAGGAAAGATCGAAGCCATGGTAGTTACTTATTTAGTCTTGGGAACAGAGGAGAAAAACTTAAAATCTGTCTTCAAATTTGTATTTATCTTTTTTTGTTACAAACTTTTAGTGAAAATCAAAGTAGCAAGATGACAGGTATGTTAGAGACGTTATCATCTTAAAAGCTCAGCTGAAATACAATGAGTTTAAATTATAGAAAGGGTAATTTCAATTTGTCATAAAGAATACACCCCTAAAATGTCAAATGAACTTTGTCTGGAATGGCAGTAGAGATATTTGGGTGGTCAAACTCCATAAAAAGATTCATGACCAGGATTGTTATTCAACTAAATATACATTTTATCTTTAAAATCTCTACCAAATGTAAAGTTCTTTGATTTTCGTTAACTATAATTGTGTTGCTAATTGCTTGGAAACTTAATGCAATATGCACATGAATATGCTATTATAACTAAAGAGGATACATGTAATTTATGGATATTCTTTTATTATTTTTCCGAGACAAATTAAGATAAAAATTGCAAATGCATTTCCAATTTTGGACTATAGAAAGAACTATAATGCATTTAATCTAAGAGATACTATAAATTTAATCTTATGTGCACTTAAAAAATACTTGATAGAAATATAAAGGAAGCCATCAGTTGGTCAAGAATGTGAGAATGAATCTCTATCCTTAATCAAAGTAGTCTAGTGCAAACAGCTTATGGGTTTTTGAGGTAATCAAACCTGAGCTTGAATCTTGGTTCACCCACTTGTTAATTCAAAATCTTTATGTAATATGGGATAGTAACTGTTGCCTTGCACACTTGTAAAAATTAATTAAGGGATATATGTGAAGTACATAATCCAATGCTTGGCACAGAGTAGTGCTAACAAGTGATAATTCTCTTCATTTCCCCTGAAAGTCTTACAGTTTCTCTAGAAGTTTGGTTCAGGAAACCAGTCGTCAGGGAGGGGATAAACTGGCATATTTTGGAGATAGGGTTCAATATACTTCGTACATTTACTATTTAATTTCCCATATTTTACTGTATCCTGTTATAGTGCACAGGAACTTCCTGCTTTTTTAAATTAAGGAGAAACCAGTTTTGGACCTACCTTGAGCAAAAGCTTCATTATCAGACTCACTTTTAGGAAGAAAGCCATAGAAAGTTGTAAGTAGGAAACCACATGTAAAATAGAAAATATGAAACATCTTCAGATCTTAACTCCTGGAGAAACTTCCTTTTATCAGAAGGAAGTAAATGTTTAATTTAGAGTTCAGTGTGATACATGCATTATTTCTTTCAATTTAGGGTCCAATCAGTTCTCATTTTGTTTTATTTTAATTAACATAATTGTCTTAGATTCCCTCCAAATCACTACTTACCCCCCCACCCCTACCCCAGCTAACACTAGTCAGCTTACTATTATAGCTATCTTGTATTTCATTTGATAATTTTATAATGAAAACCAATATTTATTAAGTGCTACCCATGTGAGAGGCACTAAGCCCAGTACCTTATATATACTCACTCAACTTTCACATTATCTCTCTGAGGGAAGTAGGTCCTACAGACCAATGATCCCTTATATTCACTTGTGAATTTCAAAAGGCTTTAAAAAATCACCAGTTCCCTAAGTTTGTGGCAAAACTAATTTAGCCTCAAAACAACTCATAGTTAGTTTTTTCCCATCTCTTTGGTACCCATGGGAAAAATGGGTTTGGCAGTCTAAAATGGCAGGCAATTAAGTGTACATGCTACATGCATTTCCATAATTGTTTTGAAATCAATTATTCAACTTGGATAGTGGATGGGCATATAAACAGCGACTATCCTCAGGACTGGCTGTGAATAACATCCAGAAATACCTCTACCCTGTTCCCCACCTGGGGACTCTGATAACTTTGGGGACCACTTAGGTTGCCACAACAATTGGGGGGCCACTTTGGACCACTGGTTTTGAGTTAGTCAAACCTGAGCACTTTGAATGTTCATTCATTTAGCTACAGGAATGTTAATGTGTATGATTATGGGATGCTGCTCTAGATCCACTTGGGGTGTAATATATCTGGTAGTACTTTCTAAAATTCAAACATTTCTAAGTCATGTGAGACATATAGCCCAGGGGCTAGTAATAGGGTATTGTGAACCTGTTTCATTATCCTGTTTTATATATGAGAAGACCGATGCTAGAGAGTGTTCAGTAAATTGCCAAGGTTTGAATGGTATGTTAAGATGTTAAGTAAATTACTCAGGTAATGCATGGTAAAGCCAAACTTAAACTCAGCCCAGACTCTAAAACCGCAACACTGTTTTACCACCCAGTTGGCAAGGCAAGATCGAGCTTAGTTTGGCACAATGTTTATGTCTTAAGTTGACACAATTGCTTAGCTTTATTAATAGAAGAAGGTGTATAAGAGAATATAAATCCTCTTATAATTTATATTTGGGTGAGTAATTTTATGCTTTTCTACATATCTTGGATAGGTGATTCTGATCCTAGAAATCCCTTCAATATAATGAGCACAGTCACAAAGGCCTCTCACACCAAGGAAGAAAATTGTCTAGTTTCTCTATTGTCACTCTTCATTATTTTATACTAGAGGTCTAGTGCATGAAATTCATGCATAGGGAAGGGGGTGTCCCTCAGCTTGGCCTGCACCCTCTCCAATCTGGTATCCCTCTCACATTCCAGGACTGCTGGCTCCTAACTGCTTGCCTGCCTGCCTGTCTAATTCCCCCTGCTTCTGCCTGCCAGCCTGATTGCCCCCTAACCATTCCCCTGCCAGCCTGATTGATGCCTAACCACTCCCCTGCCAGCCTAATTGACGCCTAACTGCTCTCCTGCCAGCCTGATCACCCAACTGCCCTCCCCTGTCAGCCCGATTGCCCCCAACTGCCCTCCCCTGCTGGCCATCTTGTGAGGCCATATTGTGATGAACATCTTGTGACAACATGAGGGCAGCATGCGAGGGTGGGAGGACCACCTAGGCTTTTGTTAGTATAGATTATTTGTCTCTCACTAAAGCTAGAAGTTGCTTGTTTTGACTTTGTTCAACAAATAATTACTTAATGCCTGCTATGTAGTAGGCTAGAAATACAATAATGAACAAGAAAATTTTGGTTCCTGTCTTAATGGGTACACTGTTGTCATTGTGGATGGGACAGTGCTTGGTGGGGTCCCCACGTAGCAGCATGTTTAGCAGATGTGGTCCAAAGTGGCTCCCCAATTGTTGTGGCAACCTAAGTGGTCCCCAAAGTTATCAGAGTCCCCAGGTGGGGAACAGGGTAGTGGTATACCTGAATGTTATTCACAGTCAGTCCTGAGGATAGTCGCTGTTTATTTGCCCATCCACTATCCAAGTTGAATAATTAATTGATTTTAAGCATTTCTTTTTCTAGAATCCTGACTTCATTCAAAGTAAACAGAGCTGAGAGAGCTACTAAATAAGTAACTAAACTGCTCACACTCTGGGTGCAATAACTAAATGGAAAAGCAAGATTAATTGTGGGTACTTTTAACCATAGCTAATTGAAAATTCTCATTATACTTTTAAATAATGAGCATAAGTTAGGCTCCTAAGTTATCATACCAAGTGATGCTGGATTTTTTTGAGTGACAGAATCAAAGTCTCTAGGACTTTACATATGCAATTTATTTCACAAAGAAATATAATATAGCATATTTATGCCAAGTATATTTTATAGCACACAAACATTTCTGCTTTACTTTTATTTTTTAAAGTGACATTGTAAAGAAATCATAAATTCAGTGATTTGTGAATAGAAACTACTATGATTTTGAATTTATCATTTTTAAGAAGAATAAATATACATTTTCATTTGGTATCCATATCAACTGATTTTTAATTAGCATTTTACATTAGAAGTAATAACACTTGGAAGTTTATAGTACCTCAGGTTTATGACAGTTGACATCATCCTATATAATAAAAGGCTAACATGCAAATAAACTGAGCAGCAGAATGACCAATCGCTATGATATGCACTGACTGCCAGGGGGCAGATGCTCAGCCAGAAGCTGGACTCATGGCTGGTGAGCGCAGCAGCAGTGGAGGGTGTAGGCTTAAACCAGCAGTTGGACACCCCCAAGGAGTCTTGCATTGTGAGAGGACGCGGGCCAAGTTTAGGGACCCCGTTCCCCAGTGCATGAATGTCATTCACCAGGCCTCTAGTTTTAAATAAAAATAATTTTATTGTATTATGATAAAAAAAAAAATGCTCATTGTAAAACATTCTGAAAATTCAGAAAGTTACAAAGAAAGGAGAAATCAAAAAAATACCATCATCATTCTGCTTGATGATGACTACACATCTACTCATGAGATTACTGTCACATTTTCTCAGGATTCCTGTTGCAGTGAGTGCAACTATGCTCACACTGGTGCTCTTGGCTGTACTTCTCACATATTTGCTCGCTCTCCTTTACAAATTCAAACCATATAAAAATTGGGTCATAAAGTTCGTTTAACTTTGACAATCATATCTTGAACATTCTATCATGGTAATAAATAACATTTTATATCTTTTTATTGGCATTATATGAATGTATTTAAGCAATTCTCTAAGTAGACATTTAAGTGGTATCTTATATTTTGATATTATGATTAATTGTATGTACATTTTTGTGCAGCTGTTTATCTCCTTTAGATGAATTCTTAGGAATAGAATGGCTGACTAGAAGATCAGGGCACATTTTGAATGTTTTTATCAACCAGCAGATTGATTTCTAGAAAGGTCATACCATTCATTGTATGCTCTCTGACACTGGCATGATCAATCTTTGTAAAATTTTTTTTTGGGGTCGGGAGGTATTTTTGCCAATCTGATAGTTGAATAAAAATCTCACTTTGATTTGCATTTTTAAGTAATGAATGACTAAAAAAAAATAAGTAAATGCATGTTTATCAGCCATTTGTATTTTTTTGTTGACTATCCATATATATCTTTAGCCCATTTTCTTGTTGGGCAATTTATTTTCCTCCTCCTCCTTTAAATTTTAAGACCTCTTCATAAGGATGTGGACTTTTATTTATCATTCATAATGTACATATTTTGCCATTTAAAAGTATTTTCTTTTTTTGTTTTATTTTAAAGATATGTTGGTTTCGCTTTGTTTTTCTACTTGATATTTCCACATTTTAATATGACCCATTATAATTCATAATGACTCAGTAAATGAATTAAGGATTAAACCTTAAAATAAAATGAAGATACTTAGATGGGAAGCCATTTTTGTAGATGAGAAAGGTGATGAATTGCTCACATAATTATATATGTCTGCTGCAATTACAATTTCAGTTGCTGCATATAAAATAGAAATTATGGGAGGGAGATATTTTGCTATAGTTGAAAGATTCCTTACTTTAAATGCCAGGCAGTCCTGGCTTTATTTATTTGTTCTTCAACTTAGACAACAAATATTTAAGTACTATTATATGTTAAAATTCATAATGGTTTCACTATTTACTGTTGTGTGACTCGGGCAGTTTACTTAACTCATCAGTATTTTGACTCAATTTGTTTATTTTTTAAAGAGGGATAATACCTACCTTGTTGAGTTATTACAAGGATTATAATTTTCCTAAAGTATCTAACAGCACCTTACATATAATCAGACAATAATAAACATTTAGTGTTGATGCTATTATTCTTTATAGTAACCAAACATAGTGAACTTTTAGCCTGTTATTATATACTGGAAGCCCAGCACGTGAAAATGCACGGCTGCTCCCACCTGCATGATCTTGCTGTGCTCACAGCCCCACCCACCTGCGCCGGTCTTTGGTTGCTTTGGCGTTAGGGCCACTGGTTTTTTATAATATAGACTAGAGGCCTGGTGCACGAAATTTGTACACAGGAGGGGGGGGAGGGTTCCCTCAGCCCAGCCTGCACACTGTCTAATCTAGGACTCCTCGGACATTCCTCTTACAATCCTTGACCGCTGGCTCCTAACCACTCGCCTGCCTGCTTGATTACCCCTAACCTAACCCCCTGCCAGCCTGATCACCCCTAACTGCCCCTGCCTGCCAGCCTGATCGCCGCTCACTGTCTCTTTATTATATAAGATAGTAGTTTAGTTTTCAAAGCTTTTTACTTATTTCATATCTTATTTGTTCCATACAGTTTTCCTTTAAGATAAGCAGGGCCTGTATACTTTTCCATTTTACAACTGTGGAACTGAGACCTAGAGAGAATGATTGATTTGTCCAAGGTCATATGGCTTTTATGTGATTAATCAGGTTCATATTTTCCTCCCACCTATATTTAAGATTCTCACTTATCCTAGATTGATGCTCATTATGGGAAGGCACAGAGAATGGAAGATAGATAGATAGATAGATAGATAAATAGATAGATAGATATGCCTAAGTGACCATCACAACTGAAACAACTGAATGGACAACTGAACAGGCTGTATGGAGCAATCAGGCTGATATGGGGGGTGGGAGGGACAGTGAGGGGTGACCAAACTACGGAACAGCAGGCTGCATGGGGCAACCAGGCTGGCAGGGGGGGAAGTTAGGGGTGACCAGGCCATCACAGGGAGCAGTGAGGGGTGATCAGGCAGGCAGGCAGATGAGCATTTAGGAGCCAGTGGTCCCGGATTGTGAGAGGGTGAGAGGGATGTCTGACTGCAAGTTTAAACCAGCAGTTGGACATCCCCCAAGGGGTCCCTGATTGAAGAAGGTAGAGGCTTGGCTGAAGGAACTCCCCTCCCCCATGCAAGAATTTTATGTACCTGGCCTCTAGTCTGACTAAAATTGCCCAGTCTTCATTTAGGTTTAGCCATTTTATAGTTTTTTTGTGTTGCTCCCATTTCAGTCACCTGAACATTGGCCTTAATGTCTTAGTTGTCTATATCAGTGATTTAAAGAAGAAAAAAAAGGAAAGAAGAAAGGATCAAGGGAAAGAGGGAGGGAGGGAGGAAGGGAAGGAGGAAGGGAGAGAAGAAGAAAGAAAGGGAAGAAAGGGGGAGGAAGGGAGGGAGGGAGGAAGGGAGGGAGGGAAGGAGGGAGGGAGGGAGGGAGGGAGGGAGGGAGGGAGACAAAGAAAGAGAGGAAGAAAGAGAAAAGATAAAAAGTTTATTTGAGCCAAACAGATAACATATGCTTGGGAGCAAGATCTCAAATGCTCCCTATAGCTGTTATTTTTAACCTTTTAAAAAAAATCTTATGGCATGCACAAACTACTAAAATTTTGCAGCACACCAAAAAATATTTTTTGCTGATATGACAAAATCATATGTATAATTTTGATTGATATAAAAAAAGTAGTAATTATCTTTTTTGTTCCAAAGTGACTTTCTAAAAATCATCTTCCTATACTTGTATATAAGGATTTCTGGTACCAAGAATTAGCTATTCAGATGCAACCTTATTATGTGATGTGATCAATAAGATGCAACTGGATTATTATAACCTATATATTTATGGTTCAAGACAGGGCATTCATACCAGATAGTTATGATTGTATTGATTGTGGTGGGTTGTTTGTTTGTTTGTTTGTTTGAAATTTGACAATCTAAAGGAAAAGAGGTCAGTACCCCTGACTAGTTAGGTGTTGCATGTTTCAGAGATCCTTGCAGCATACCAGTTGAAAATTGCTGTTCTGTAGCATTAATGGTGGTTATAAGTGAATCACATCTTGGGATATTCATGCCCGTGCAAAGATCCTTTCCTTTCAATCTGGTGTGGGCCAGTAGCTTACTTTACAAAACAGAATGCCACAGAATTAAACTCTTCCAGGTCTGGATGTAAGCCCTAAGAAGACCAAGTAGTTTTAGCTTTAGTGTTTTGGGGAGACCTGAATTATCATGTAAGAAATCTGGTTTCCTTCCCAGAGAGACCATTGGGAAAAGAGTTCACATGGAGACAGAGGCCCTGAGATTGCATGGAAAGAGCAACCTAGTTACCCTAGTATTCTAGCTGAGCCCACCTCCCCACTGCCTGCTGAAAGCAATCACGAATGACCATCAGCAGGAGAATCAGAATTGCCTAGTAAGCCCAACTTAGCCTGCAGCATTATGAACAAATAAAATGGTTGTTTTCTTGAGCAAGTAAGTTTTGGGATGTTTTGTTACACAACAATATAAAAAGCAAAAAGAAGCATAACAGTGTTCTTGAAAACAAAAGTTTTGCTAAAGGATATTTACTTTGCTTGTCCTCTTTTGACAGTTTTGGTCTTTCTGTAGCTTGCAAATATCATGCAGTATTGAAGAGAGATAATAGTAATAAATAATTCTTTTCCTTTACAGAAGCTCACCTTACTCTTCCACAACTACATGGGTTTGGCTGATACTTGGGTGAATCTGAGGTAAACCAATCTCTCCATACTGATTCTCTTCAGAGAGATCTCAGGCAACAGGGTGCTTTCTGTGTTCTGGCTCTGACTCCTCTTTTCCGTTAAATTTCTTACTCCCAGTCTTGTGACTCTTTTCTCCCTGTCAGAGTTGAATTGGATTTGGCCTGGGTCAGCCAAGTAAGACAAGATGGAGAAGTCTTTCTTCCTCACTTGCACTTATTTCTGTTGTCCAGAAAAGACTTGGGCAAGTCTTTTGATGCTGAGAGTGGATCTAAGACCAGGAGTCACCTTATTTTTTATCATTTACAAATTAGTTAGCAGGGAATATATTGAGCCATTGCTCATACAGTTTATTTTTCCCTCCCACAGATTAGAGTCTCTCCTATTTAACTTTAAATATTTAAATAGGGTGTTTTTTTTTCATGTTTCTACTAGAGATAAGCATCAATGATCCCAAAATTTATAAGTATAATTTTTAAAACATTTTTTTTGTTAAAATGCTTTTTGTGTTAAAAATTATAAGATGATAGATTTAAAATTCTCAAGATTGATTGTCTTTCACATTCATTTATTTGCTCTCCCTCTAAAACAACAAAAACATGGACAAAACAATTACAACCAACCATTTCAAAATTCTGACAGTTAACCAAAGAATGAACTGAAAATCCATGGCCCAGGAGAAAACTACTGAACCATGAGAAGACAGTGGAGTCTGTGACATTTTAACTTGAGGCGATTTCCATCTTTCCTCTTTCCCCAGCTTAGTGCTATAGCAAAAGCTGGCAGCGTTACAGACAGTGGAGAGATATGACCACTTTTGGATATTCATTAAAGTCACCAGCTCTGAAGCACAGTTGATATGTTGTCCAAGCTTGCAGCTCCCTGGGAAAACTCTGTTCTCAGAGAGTGGTTGACTGTTTGACTTGACTCAGAGCTCAGCCCAGTTGGGGGAAGAAAAGGCCTACCTTCAGGGCTTTGCTGAAACAACAGCAACTGTTGGCAACATATCCACTGCTTAAAGCTGTGATTTCATTTGGGGCACATAAGAGTCTGCCCCGGATTTTAAAAGGAAATCTACGAGAATTAGCCAACCCAAGGGTATTTTGTGTTTTGTTTTGTTTTGTTTTGTTTTGTTTTAAATATATTTTATTGATTTTGTACAGAGAGGAAGGGAGAAAGATAGAAAGTTAGAAACATCGACGAGAGAGAGTTATCAATCAGCTGCCTCTTGCACACCTCCTACTGGGGATATGCCCGCAACCAAGGTACATGCCCCTGGCCGGAATCGAACCCGGGGCCCCTCAGTCCCCAAGCCGACGCTCTATCCATTGAGCCAAACGAAAAGCTCCAACATATTCATGGGAATCTGAAAGGTTGCACAGTGTGCAGAGCTGTGCACATGCCCAGGAAAGACCTGGGGAAGGAGATCACCTATGGCTGAGGTTTTATGTAAGTAGGAAAAGAATGCTAGGGCTGTCGTATAAACTGCCTGAATTTCAAAGGTGTGACTACTGGTAGAATTTCTAGGGCAAAGCATGGAAGACATACAGGCAAGCATTTAAGGACATCTTCTAACCCAGTGGTTGGCAAACCGCGGCTCATGAGCCACATGCGGCTCTTTGGCCCCTTGAGTGTGGCTCTTCCACAAAAGACCACATGCGGATGGGCATGTATAGTGCAATTGAAACTTTGTGGCTCATGCTCAGAAGTCAGTTTTTGGCCTGATTGAGTATTTTGAAGAAGTGGTTCTAAGGCCAAACCACACTCAAGGGGCCAAAGAGCTGCATGTGGCTCGAGAGCCTCGGTTTGCCAACCACTGCTCTAACTAATCATTGATTGACCACTAAGTTATACTGATCTAGTATGACTCCTAAGAAGCTAGGCTTAAATATAATAAGAACTTAAAAAAAAAAAATTAGTAGAGCAGTGGCCAGCACTCTATAGGGAATACAGAATCTACAAAATTAGTTCATAAAAGTGCTAAACAAATAAGCATTATCAATAAAAACAAAATCAGTGTTAAAAAATCTTGGTGGGGCAGTGTGGAGAATTTGATACTACAGTTGTTAAAATACATTATCTAAAATATTCAGTTTTCAACAAAATATTGAGTCATTCATGAAATAGGAAAGTATGCCACATACACAGGAAAGATGAACACAAACATCAGCCAATAGAATTAATGTCCCTTCGGGATCTCAGATTTGGGCTTAATAGACAAAGACTTTAAGTCAGTTTTTATAAATATGTTCAAAGAACTAAATGATACCATGTAAAGAATTAAAGGAAGGTATAAGAATGATGCTGTGCTAAAGAGAATCAGTCAACATAGAAATTATTTTAAAAGTACCATTTTTTTTTCTTTGTAACTTTTTCTGTCCTGTTTTAAAAGACAACTGCATGAAGCAGTAATAATAAATCTTTGTTGATGGGCTTATCTACACTAATAAAAGAAATATGCAAATTGGCCACACTTTCACTATGCCCACCAGCCAATCAGGAGTGAGTATGCAAATTGTTAACCAAACAAAGATGGCTGATTGATTTGCATATGCAGGCACAGAGTGAAGACTGAAGAGGCTGGCCTGAGTGGAGAACCAATCCTCACTGCAGCCGGAGCAGAGAAGCCTAGCCTCGAGGCTTGGCTTCTCCATTGTGGCCAGAGTGAAGGCCTGAGTCCCAGGTGCCGGAGGAAAACCAGTGCCAGCAGCCAGGGGATGGAAGGCCTATTGCACGAATCTTCATGCAACGGGCCTCTATTAACATATAAAATTATAGTTTGACAATAATAAAAAAAAAACGGTAAGGGAATGGAGATATACTACAGGAAAAATTTTTTATATATTATTAGAATTCAAATTAGTATGTTTTAGGTTAAAATGCTAATTGTAAAATGCAGCCACTTAAGGGAATAACAGAAAATCAGTAAAAGAAACAAGGAATAAAAAAGTTACAATAGGAAATATCTAACACAAAGCGGGGCAGGGATTAAGGGATATATGATATTAGAGAACTGAAATATTCTCTTATAGAGGTTATAAGGTGTAATTTTCACATTAAGTCATGTATTTATATAATTTTTATCACTAGAACATTTTGATTCATGGAGCCTCTTAAGGACTTAATTTTATGATACTACTAGACACTTCTCAATAGATTTTTAAAATATGGTATAAGAAAAATGCACCAATGTCAAGTCAATGCAAAAAGATTTTATTAACCCTAGTTCTTAAATATTGGCTTTGTTTCCCTGGAGATGAAACAGCAGTATACAGAAATGAGAGATTCCTTTGATTTTGTTCCTGATATTTGAATATGGAAAATTTATTTTCTTCCTCTAAAAATGGGGGGTGAAAGATGAACAAAGGACTTTGGAGGATAGAGAAGATAATGTGAAAAAAGGATCTGGAGATAAATGAACATAAAAAAAGGGCTGTTGAAAAGAGAAATATCGTGGGCAGAATATTTCAGAAGTCTTGAGAGGTATTTTTTATTTTTTTTTTTGGTCTGCTTTTTCATATATTATTGGTTCTGCTTTCCAAAGGTGTCCAGCCCAGTGGAGATATGATCTCATATGCCTTTAGAAACTTAAACCCATGTTTAGCTTTCTGGTATGAAGGTTTACTTATATCAAACAATATATTTATATAATTTCCTTATTATAGAAAAAGTGTTTCAAATGAATTTTCTTACAAATGAGCTAAACTATCATTTAAAAATGACTTCTCAATCTGTTTTCAGTCCCAGCACAGTTGAAGAATAAAGCATAGTTGCATCAGTAATGATGACTCACTCAACTGGGAGCATCTCTCTGGGTGAGAATAATAAGATTTTAAAAGACTTCTGAACAGTTCTGATATGGTATACCTTCTTTTCATTATAAATTTAAACCATAGATTGAAACCATTACAGAAATTGGTATTATTAAGAGATGACAAAGATTAAATTTAATCTACTCATGTGAAAACTTTTTTCTTCAGTGATATTAAAACTCTCCAATATTTCTATTAACCTTAACAGAGTTTTCAAGACATATTTCTTATTATTTTTTAAAACCTTATTAATTATGTTAAGTGTGCAGTACAATAGAGTTAACTGTTTGCATACAGATCCCTAGAACTTTTTCATCTTAGCAACTGAAACCCTCTTCCCTTTGAAGAATAATTCCCTTTTCCCCTTCCCCTCAGCCTCTGGTAATCATTATTCTACTTTCTAAGAGTTTGGCTACTTTAGATATTCTATGTCAGTGGAGTCATGCAGTCTGAGTGTTTTCGTGACTGTCTTATTTTACTTAACATAATGTCTTCAGTTTTATCATGTTGTAGCTTATGACAGATTCCCTTCTTTTATTTTTTTAATCTGAGTTCTGTTCAATTGTATTTTATGCTACATTTTCTTTATTGGACATTTAGGTTGTTTTTACATCTTGGCTCTTGTGAATAATGCTGCATTGATCATGAGTGTACAAATATCTCTTAGAAATCTTGATTTTAGTTCTTCTGGGATGTACTAGTATATCCAGAAATGAGATTGCTATATTGTGTAGCAATTCTGTTTTTAATTTTTTTAAGAAACTTTCATACCATTTTTTATAATAGCTGCACCATTTTACATTCCCACCAACAGCATACAAGGTTTATAATTTCTCTAGAGCCTCACCAATACTTGTTACTTTGTTTTTTAAGAAATAAAAATTTTTTATACTGGCCATCCTAATCATTCTTACTGCTAACATGTAAGGCCTTTATTTACTTATTTTTCACTTTCTTAAGAAACAGAATAGTTATTTTAGGAGATTTCCTATAATTATTGCAAATCTCCACACTGTCCCCTGACATCAAACTCTAGAACACCATTTGGGGCCAATGTTTTTGTTTTGCTTTTTAAGGACTGCTTGCCTTAATAACATCATCATAATGGTGGTTGCTGTCTCTAGGTGTATTATCTGCTCTGGTTTCCAAGCAGTCCATAAATGCCACATTGAGTGTATTACTTCAGTGTATACCTAATGTGTTCTTCAACTCTCTCTGAACATGGTTGTTTCCATGCATCATCTGCTTGTGAACCTTGCTGCCAGCCAATTTCCGCAGATGTCTTACTGAGTAGGGTTGTGCTGCCAAAGACCAGCTACCCTCTAGTGCCCTATATTTGATGATCCTGACTAGCCAGTTAATAGTATGTATAGTTTATAGGTGATGTCTATTATTATGTTCAAGACAACAGATATAATGCTTATAATCTAATTAGTTCTCACAGCTATTTATATTTCAGCATTTTCTGTTTTGCATATGCTTGGATTGAATTAGGACCTCAGAGTTGCTTCTAATCTCTCTGACACTTTTAAAGACCATACTGTAACATCGTAACATTGTAAGATTGAACAAAAAGAAACACTTTGAATATGTATTAAAGTTTTGACTCTGCCACTTGTTGATTTACCTTTTGATGTGTCTTATCCTCTCTGAGGCAGAAATCTCATCTGTAAATGGAATATAATGATAATTACCTTTTATTTTTATGGCTTCATTAATATTGTGAGCTTGTGTTTTTTTAGGAAGCCTTTTAACCAAGGAGCCTATCACAATAGGATTTCCTTCCTTCAAATAGTGAAGATAAAGGGCATTTCATCCTTAGTGGTACTTTTTTAAATCCTCACTTTAGGATATGTTTTCATTGATTTTTAGAGAGAGAGGAAGTGAAGGAGGGAGGTAGGGAGGCAGTGTTTTGTAATAACTTGCCTTTATCAAATCTAAGCTTTTGATTTAGTTTTTAAAGATACCCTTTATTTTTGTTTTTGTGGTTTATCTAATGTTTAATCATTTAGCTAATTTTAATTTCTTTATTGATTAAGGTATCACATATTTGTCCTCAGCCCCTCATTTCCATCCCAAACCCCTCCCCATGCATGCCCCCACCCCCCTGTTGTCATATGATTGTAAACAATCATATGGATTGCACACAATTCCTTTGGTTGATCTCTTCCCCTTATCCCCACCCTCCCCTACCTTCCCTCTGAGATCCGACAGTCTGATCTATGTTTCCTTGTCTCCAGGTCTATTCTTGTTCATCAGTCTATGTTGTTCATCATTTCCCCTAGATGAGTGAGTTCATGTGATACTAGAAATACACTTATAAGAACCGAAAATGAAACAAGCAACAACGGTTATGCTGAGAGGCAAATGAATCAGTCTGTAGTGAGTTTCTTTCTAGGCCAACAGTTCTTTTGAGTGCCAGTTTCAATGTCAAACAGTTCCTTATGTGTACATGTAGCCATGATATTTCAGTTCTGGATGATGGACAAATGGTGATAATGCAGGTCCGACCCAATATATATATCTGAGAAGCAAGCTTGACTAGCCTTCACATACCCAAATTATAGACTCCTTCTTGCCATTTCCTCTCCAAACATCCCAACAAATGCCCATGGCAGGAAGAAAACTCAGTCTGGGGGCTATAGTGGGACCCTCACAGTTCCACTCCCAACTGCTGAGCTGTATGTTCTCCCCAAACCAGTAGTATTTATTCCAAAACTCCAGCTCAGCAGTTGGGAGTGGAACTGTGAGGCTCCCACTATGGCTCACAGACTGAGTTTTCTTCCTGCAGTGGGCATCTGTTGGGATGGTTGGAGAGGAAATGACAAGTGAGGGTCTATAATTTGGGTAAGTGAAGGCTGGTCGAGATTGCTTCTCATATATATATATATATATATATATATATATATATATACATATTGTATAAGTTTATAGATTTCTATGATCCATTTATTTTTATAGCCCATAAATTGATGCATGTTTTAGACTTTTTGTTGGTCTGTAAGTAGTCTTCTTGGCCCATTTCCATGGGCCATGCATATCTGCACTAATAAAAGAGAAAGATACAGATCGACCGTACCTTCACAACACCCATCAGCCAATCAGGAGTGAGTATATAAATTAACTCAACAAAGGTGGTGGGTTGATTTGCATACACAACCACCAAGAGGCCAGGGGCAGGATGCTTGCTTTGTCACCATGGTGATGGAGCGAAGGCAGTGCCAGCAGCCAGGGGAAGGAAGGCCCATTCTTGCATTAATTTTTGTACAATTGGGCCTCTAGTATGCATATAAGATGAAATTTGTTTTTAATTACTTTCAGATCTCCTGAGTCAATATTATGGAGAAAGCAGAGAACCCACCCAATAGTTCATATGAAAGATGTATGCCTTTTATTTTTCTTATTTATTTACTTATTTATTTATTTAATTTTTTTATTCTTGACTCCAAACAGGAGTGTAGCAACTAATTCTTGTGAAGCAACTAATTCTTGAAGTAGAAAACATATGAAAATGTTCTTTCCCAGCCTAAGACTGGCTTTTGCTCTGTCTTATAGTACTACTTTGATTTTGGGGGAAACTAGTCATGTGTGGGGATAATTCAATTCAACATATCCTGATGACCATTCCTGTCAAAGTGCAGGTGAAGTATTTGCCCACCTTTGAGATCCTGAAATCTGGCCTACTGAAGTGCAAACATTGCTCTTTGGCTATATTCTGGATTGTTTTTTGATTGAGCTGCTTTTTAAAATATTTGTTTTAATTATTTGTATATTTCTAACGACATTGCTAATCTCACAAAGGGAAAGGGCCTAAATAGCCTGTCTGAATCAACTATGGATCATCTCGTTACTGCGATAGCTGGACTGTAGTACTGCTATGAAACATTAATTGAAAACTACCTAATGCAAAGAAAGTAGCTATTGCATAATAGCATGAGGATATTGTATGTTGTTCAGTAACAGCAGTACTAGTTCCACTGAAATAGTTCAGATACGGATTTGATATTGCTTAGTCTTCATTGTTCAGTGACACAGCAAATCAGTCATTCCACCAACAAAATAATAGATGCTATAAAGCTGATGAAGAAAGAAGGAATGTTGCTTAAATACTTAAGATGGACTAAAGTTTTTGTTAGTGGTAGGCTCTAATCCCACATATTAGATATGCATAGTATAAATTGTGAGCCTGTTTAAATTTTACTCTTCTGTCTGGAGAAGTATTTATAAAAGTAATGACAATTTTAACTTTGTTCATAATTAAATTGAGGACACAAATTACACATAATAATTATAGAATAGGTTTTGAATGGTAACTAGATGCTAGTGATATGTATGTGTTTTATCATTTTATGGAGACACAGTCTTTCTAGAGTGGCATTATCTATATTTTTATCTGTGAGAAAAACAGACTAAGAAAGCTGCTGACTTGCCCAAGATAATTTAGCAGGTAATGGAGTTGGGATTTGAACAGTAGTCTGTTTAACACTAAAAGCCCAACCTTTTAACTACTACTTTACACCTTAATATCCGGTGCTTTAATATTCCTGGCCTGCTTTCAAAAACTTCTCTCTTCCTGTCAATTCCAGAGATAACACTCAGTAACTTGACAACAATGACCTTTCTAAACAAATATAGAGTGTTACAGAACCAGATGGCCAAAGATTATATTTTATTTTTCTGGCTCAACATAAATTGACTGATAAAATCCAGAAAAGATCCTTCTATGTCCTAGGACTTCATCAGGCCACATGGCAAACCAGTGCCCTTTATCAGGAGCCAGTCATGAGTACAGAACCTTATGTCTTTATACCGTAATTTAGATTAGGGCCTAATGAAAGGGCAAGAAGCTGGTTTACTAAATGAGATCATTCTGCGCTTTAGTAGTGGCAGTGCATTTGGGTAGGGAGTTTCTGAGGAATTAAAGACAGAAAGGCAGTTAGTGCTACTGTCTGTGCCATTAAGTGGATGTAAGCAAGGAGAAAGCTGATTACAACTTAACAGACTGCCAACTTAGGCATCTTTTTTTCTTTCTTTTGGGATTTAAGTAGGATTTTTGTAATAATTAGAAACCTATTCTTGATCATTCAAAATTGGGTATCTTTTTGACAGTTTTAGATAGATATTTTTATAAAATATGTTTCTATATTATAAACTTATTATATTAGAAACATAAGTTACTATATCATATACAAGCATAAACATAATGCTTTCATGAGTTCAGTTACACTTAGTAAAGTTCAGACTTAGACCAGGTTACACAGGGTAGGTATAGAAATGTTTCAAAGCTATATTGAAGCCAACATGTAATAGACAGTAATTTTCAATAACAAAAGAAGCACTGGACTTGGAGTCCATCGGCCAACCTGTTTGAGGCTTCTGTAAGGATCCTCCAGTAAATGGTTAAATTCTGAGTCTCAGTTTTCCTTATTTGCAAAATGAGGCTAGCGTAGTATTACCTGCCTTCTTTCATTACAAAGTTGTTCTAAGGACCAAATTTGGGGTAGGGGGGAAGGCATGTGACAGTTATGGTGATGTACAAATGAATGTTGTTATTATTGGTTACATCCACTGTGTAATGGAAGTGTTCTAAGTTACGAATAGGATAAACATGCATTTCCAATTACTCTGTATCTAGTATAGTTTAGTGATTTGGGCCAAGTCACCACAGTTGTTTTGAGCCCTCTCACCTAATCCCTCTCACAGAGTTATAAGAATTACACTAGTAAAAATGCTTTCTTAAAGTTTTTATAAAACAACTATAGGCCCTAACTGGTTTGGCTCAGTAGATAGAGCATTGGCCTACATACTGAAAGAAGGTTCAATTCCGGTCAAGGGCATGTACCTTGGTTGCGGGTACATCCCCAGTGGGAAGTGTGCAGGAGGCAACTGATCAATGTTTCTCTCTCATAGATGTTTCTGACTCTATCCTTCTCCCTTCCTCTCTGTAAAAAAATCAATAAAATATTAAAACAACAACAACTAGAGGCCTGGAGCACAGATTAGTGTACCAGTGGGATCCCTTGGCCTGGTCTGTGGGGATCAGGCCAAAACCAGCTCTCCAATATATCTCGAGGGGCCCCAAATTGTGAGAGGATGCAGGCCAGGCCAAGGGACTCCACCTGTGCATGATCGGGGCGGAGAGGGACCACGGGAGGATTCCTGTGGGCGACCATAGGAGGACTTCAGGCCAGACCCCAGCAGCAAGCTAACCTACTGGTCAGAGCGTCTGCCCCCTGGTAGTGAGTGTGCATCATAGTGACTGGTTGAATGGTCGGACACTTAGATTATTAGGCTTTTATTATATAGGATGATTGGGTAGGAATTATAGATAACATTACTAAGATAGCATTACTATTGATAACATAGCGTTCTGAACAAATTTCAGAAAGTTAGAAAAGAAATAACCAGAAGTTTCTTAGCTGTTCCCTTATATCTTAGCATAATAATTAACCCAAAAATATTAGAATGACGCTTGAAGTCATCAATCATATCCTTTTTATTTTAAGATTAAGAATTTCCTCCTAATTATATTTTTCTCATTTATGCCATGTTTATATTTATACACCAGCATCAGCGATTGTAAAGGATGGCAGTCATCTCTCAATCTTGAGAGATATAGCTTTCTAAAAATGTAAAGCCAGAGAAGAACCCTGTGAGGAGGTAATATTGTGCTGTGAAATGAAGCTGGGCTTTGTTGTCAGAGTTGAGATGAAAACTTGATCCTGTCAATACTAGTTTGGAGACCCTGGGAAATGTACTTAAGAGTCTGGTACAGTGTAGCTACTTAAATTATACTATTTCTTTTTGTGTGTGTTTTGTTATAATTTTATTTTTTTCCTGATTTTTAAATTTCAAGTTGATCCTAAAAATCTGAGAAAAGAAAATTCAAAATCAAGTTGTTATTTACTTCTAGAGGCTAATAGGATTAGGTTGGAAAATTGAAGATTGGTAGATAAAAAGAATAAATATACAAACATATGTGCCTATGATTCCTTGTGACTTTCCTGTCATTTACCAGTATTTCAACTGTGGAAGATGTTTTCCTTTCTCTCTTTTTGTTGATTAAATAAGTGGGTAGAATTTCTCCCTTGATCATCTTAAAAATAATTTCATTGTAACCAATAGTCTGTGGGCTTTCAGTTGAATTTTAATATGAGTTTTTTGTGCAGAAGCTTATATCTGTCTAAATTTTGGTTACACTATTTGGAGAGTGGATATTATAAAAATTGATAGTCAGTTGTTTGAAATATTACAATGAATTGCTTATGAAAAAGGATACAATATGTAGTTTTACCTTTTTCAAAAGGAAAACAATCAGGCAAAAATATGAGAAATATTTTCAGTTGTCCAAGGCTAATGTTGACTTAAGTAGGTCTAGGACTTCACGGTTGACAGCTGCAGATAATTAGCTTTTCTTCCTTAACAAAGAAAGCAAATGGAGCTGCAAGACATTCATTGCCTTTTCTGTCATCATAATAATAATGTATGTATTTAACTTCTGCAGTTCCTTAAATTGATTTAGTGCTAAGCTGCCTACATTACATATAATAGGAGTGACAAGTGAAAGCTGCAGCACATATTTGCGTGGCAAAAGCAAGCGGTGATTGACAGCAGAGTTCCTCTCTACAAGAAACAGCAGTGTGTGGAGCTCAAAAAGGGCTAGATACATAATTCTTAAAATTGTAGAGCAGATTCACAAAATGAATTTTAAAATTTGATTGCTCCTTGGTGTATTGAGAGTCTTGTTCTTGGTTCTGGGTAAGGGGCTCAGATGGGCATAATCTCACCTGGCTGCTAAATATTAGGAAACTCTTTTTCAGCATAGTAGTATTTAAAGTTTAAGATTGATATTTCCAAATTATTGATCAAATTATGAATTTGTACCCAGTAACTGAACATTTCCTTGAACTGTAACTGATACACCTTATTTGAAGAAACCAAATAATACATCTATTTAAACAAATATTTTAAGACTGTACATTATGCTATTGTTCAGTAAAAATATCCACTTTCAAATGTATAACTTGAGGTAGCTTTTCTAGAAAGGTAATTGTATAAAGCTTGGTGGTTTCTTTTGGTCAGAGAGTGGCTAAGTGTGATCATCTTTCAAAAGTACTCAGAATATTCTGCAGTTCCTTTGTTTCTGTCACATACGCCCAGAAGCAGTGGTTAAAAGTACAACTTGGTGATTGTTGTTCAATATTGCTCTATGATGAGCCTAGAAAGCTGGGCTTTATGCAGTAGTATGAAAGTGAAGTGCTTTTTGTTTTGGTGACAAGTCCTTGTGTGTCATGAGGTAGAAAGAGAGCCCCATGTGTCCTTGTACATTGGCAGCCTCTACTGGCCATCGCAAAGAGCAGCAATGACCTTTGTTCTTTCCATGTTACCTATGATTTATTCCTAAGTCTAGGATTTCCATATGGCTTCATTTCTGTACTGTGTCTGGCATATAATAGGGACCCAATAAATGTGTCTTGGATAAATAAATCTTATCTTCCAATCTTATCTTGTACTTCTCTCTAATCTTCAATTCAGATAGTCTACTTCACTGAAAATGTTGCTCACATAGTCCCATCTGTGTCATTCTCCTGCTCCTTCAACTTTTTCAAACCTGTTATTCAGGAATAGTCAAGTCTCTCATAGCTCATTCCAGTCCACCTTTGCTGGTAGATGAAGTTTAGTACAAGGCTTGGCAGGTTGTTAGAAGGGGAAATACTAAGATGCTGAAAGACCACTGATACTCTGAATTGTAGGGTAAAGACTTCATATTGTAAGTGGTTTGAGGAAGGTCCATCTTTCCAAAAGACTCATGTACGTGTTGTCATCAGTTAAAGTCTTTTATTTCAATAAAACATCCTTTAAAATATATGTACATAGTTAGTAAGCAAGACCTCATATGCTGATAGAGTTTTTTTGTGTGAACATAAAGTGAAAAAGGCAGAGAAATTGTGAGGATGAGAGACCAAGTTTTCCACTGATACACTTTTTTTTTCTGGGTTTTTTTTTTGTTTTTGTTTTTTTTTGTTTTGTTTTTTTACATACCCAAACTAGTTGTAGTTATTTCTTGGATAGATAAGTTATTAGACAATCCTACAAATGTATGATCAAATCAAATCAAATCAACATATATTTGATTACTTTTATTTTTATTGGCTTTATTGAGGTATAGTTTACATACAGTATAATTCATTGACTTAAAATGTACAATTTGATGAGTTCTGGCAAATACAGTCATGTACCCCTATCACAGTCAAGTTATAGGATATTTCCACCACCTCCAAAAGTTTGTTTCTGCTTTTTAGTCATTCTTCTTATCCATAGGTCCCTGGCAACCACAGATCTGCTTTAAGTCATTGTCTCACCTTTTCTGTAATTTCATATTAATGGAATCATACAGTATATATTTTTTGTACCTGACTTTTTTAAACTGTGCATGATTCATGTAGTTTGTTACTTTTTGTTATTGAGTAGTACTTCATTGCATAGCTATGCCAATGCATTGCTTATTCTGTGTACAGGTTTCTAGTTTTTGGCTATTATGAATAAAGCTGTTATGTATGTTTATTACACCTGTTTGTTTTGGCATATATTTTTACTTCACTTGGTAATTAAGTAGGAGAGAGACTGTTGAGTCGTATGATAAGGGTATGTTTAATTTTATATAAGTAACTGCCAAACTGTTTTCCAAAGTGGTTGGATCATTTTACATCCCCCCTGCTAACATATAAGAGTTCCAGTTCCACTACATCCTTGCCAACACATGGTATTGAGAGTGCTGTTAATTTTACCTATCGTTCGTGTGAATATGTAGTGGTGACTTATTGTAGTTTTAATTTGTATTTCTCTAAATGGCCAGTGATGTTGAGCATCTTTTCATATTCTTATTCATTTGCACATCTTCTTTTGTAAAGTGTCCAAATCATTTACAATATATTTTAAAATAATATGTTATTTTTTATGTGTCCTTATTGAGTTGTGTGTTTTGTTTTGTTTTTTTAATATTAAGATCTTTTGGATACAAATACTTTTTCAGAAATATGGCTTACAAACTTTCGCCCATGTCTGTGGACTTGTTGCTTTCATTGTCTTAAGTGTGTATTTTCAAAGAACAAAAGTCTCATTTTTATCATGTTTGTTTATCAATTTCATTCTTTGAACTTTTTGTGGAGTATTATAAATTTTGTTCTAATCCTGTGTCACTTAAATTGTCTTATGTTTTTGTCTCTGAGTTTATAATACAGGTTGGGGTGAAAAGTAGGTTTATAAATGTTCATATGGAAAATAATGCAACAATAAATAATACAGGAATAACTGTGTTCTGCCTACTCATAACTATAAACCTAGTTTTGCCCCAACCTGTATTAGCTGTAGGTCTATAATAAATTTTGAATTCATTTTTATATATGATATTAGAGGCCCAATGCATGAATATTCATGCAAGAATAGGCCTTCCTTCCCCTGGCTGGAACTGGCTTCCCTCTGGCACCCTGTACCTGAGCCTTTGTCCTGTCCGTTGCCTTCCGCCTTCACTCCAACCCTGCCATCTTCCTGTAGTTCCCTTCAATACCCCCCCTCCCCCCATCTCCTCCCTCATAGCAGGAATCTGCCCCCCCCATCTTAGTCATGTCAATTTGCATATTCCCTCCTTATTGGCTGTGGGCACCACCATCTTTGTCACTGAGTGATGGTCAATTTGCATGTTCTGTCTTTATTAGATAGGATGAGTCATTTTGTATCTTTTCATGAGTATCAATATTTCAATCCCCATTTCTTAAAACGACTAATTTTTTATTGAATTATTCTGTCATCTTTATTGAAAATTAACTGACCATATATATGTTGATATATTTCTGTTCCAATTCTTTTATTGCTATCTTTACATCAATACCTTACTTTCTTTTTTTTTTTTTTAATATATTTTATTGATTTTGTACAGAGAGGAAGGGAGAGAGAGAGTTAGAAACATCGATGAGAGAGAGTCATTGATCAGCTGCCTCTTGCACACCCCCTACTGGTGATATGCCTGCAACCAAGGTACATGCCCTTGACCGGAATCGAACCCGGGACCCTTTAGTCCCCAAGCCGAGGCTCTATCTGTTGAGCCAAACTGGTCTCGGCAATACTTTACTTTCTTGATTATTCTAGCTTTATCATCTTAAAATTAGGTTATATATATTTCCTCACATTTTATCTTGCTTTTAAATTTTTTGTGGTTATTTTAAGTCCTTTGTATTTTCATATAAATTTTTAGAATTAGTTTGTCATATTCCATAAAAAAAAAAGAAAAAAAAAAACCCCACACTTTTCTGGGAGTATAATTGCAATTGTATTGACTCTGCCAATTTCAAAAAAATTAATATCTTAACGATATTGGGTATTATGATCCATGAATATGATATATCTGTGTATTTATTTAGGACTTTGATTTTTTTTACCAATGTTGTCTAGTTTTCAGTGTATAATTCTTGCATATATTTTAAAGTTTGCATATATCTCTAAATATACCATATATTTTATATTAGTACAAATGATATTGTATGTTAGAATATCACTAGGGGCCCGGTGCACGAAATTCATACAATTTGAGGGTGCCTTCATCCCAGCCTGGGCCCTTTTGCAGTCCAGGAGCCCTCAGGGAATGTTTGACTGATGGCTTAGGCCTGCTTCCCACAGTCTGCCATCCTTAGAGCTGCCGTGGAGGTGGGAGAGGCTCCCGCCACCTCTGCTGCGCTTGCCAGATGTGAGCCGTCTTCTATCCCCTGGTGGTCAGTGCACATCATAGCAGCCAGTTGTTCGGCTATTTGGTTTATTTACATATTAGCCTTTCGTTATATAAAATTCTAGCTTTGCTAGTATGAAATACAAAATGGATGGTGTTGAAAATATTGACCTTCTAATCTTATAATGCTACTAAATGTACTTATTCCTAATAGCTTAAAAAAATCTTTAGGATTTTCTGCACAGATAATCACATTATCTGCAAATAAAGACAGTTTTACTTACTTTTTTCTAATTGTTCTGCCTTGTGTTAATCTTTTTTACCTTATTGCATTCAGTGTTGAATAGAAATGGTGAGGAAGGGTAGCCTTGCCTCTTTCTGGTCTTAGAAAGGAAATATTCTGATTTGCACCATTATGTGTGCTGTTAGCTATAGGTTCTCTGTACTAGTCTTTTCTCAAGTTGAGCAAGTTCCATTCTGTTTCTAGTTTGCTGAGAGTTTTTATTTACGAGTGAATGTTAAATTGGGATAATCTTATGCTTTTTCTCTTTTTGTCTGTTACCTGATTTCTAATGAAAATGTTACTTTGACCTTATTGGTTGGCTTTTTCTATGTTGGTGTTAAAACTGTTCTCTATCTTCATCCAAAGTACATTCTGTGATCTTTAGGATAGGATGACAAATTCTATTTACTGACTAACACAGTATTGGTTAGATTTGTTTTGGAGATTTGGGAAATTGGATTAGATGACTAGATATTATAATAAAAAATAATTTATGTTAAAATGCCATGAACATTTTTGTTCTCATATATTTCCAACAATATCAAATGTTTAGTTTGGCTACGAGTTTTAAAAAATTTGTTATGTATATTTATGTAGCTAACTTAGACCATAAACTCCCTGAGGAAAAACTCTATGCCTTGTAAATCATGTAGCATATTCTGGCTTTGATAAGCAACACATTATTAGAATAATTAGATTTCAGAACTACCTAAAAAGTTTAAATTATATGAAATAGAATTCCATGAGGGGCTTAAATAGATTCTTTTCATTTTCCCTCTTGTAACAATCATGAATTTGAAATTTCTCTCCTGTATAAATTTGCTATGTGCTTATATTGTAGCAAATACCACCTACATAATTACATAAGGTAGCTGTAACTAAATTATTATTTGATATGTAACTATAAATCAATAGCTACAACTGAATCATTAAGCATATTGTTGCTACTTTGCATGATTATATTTTATGAAGTATCTTGCCCCATGAGTTGAATTTACATTTATTTACTGTATAAAATGACATAAAAAGACAAGTTATAAATTGCTCTGTTAAAGGCAGCAGTGGGACTACTTCTATAATATATGTTTAAAGAGAATATTAGTGAAAGAAAGAAAATAAAGAAATAGTAAATATCAGGAATGGGTGTTATAATCTATTGGGAAATGTCAGATTTTATAGATTCTGATGACCTGTGATTTTACCAGAAAACTTATTCTCTGGCAATAGTACATCAAAGTGAGAATATAATAGAAGCATTAGAAGGCTTTTGTGGTTTTATGCTGCACATATTGCAAAAACTAGAGGCCTGGTGCATGAAATTTGTACACGGGTGCAATCCCTAGGCCTGGCCAATGATGGAAGCTTGAACATTTGGTGTGGAAGGGCAGGTCCCAACTGACTTGTAGGCCCTGGGCAGCACCTGGGCCCATAGGCCCTGCACGTGCCTCTCTTCCAGAGCCATGGAGCCCAAGTCCCCATGCAGAGATGCAGTGAGCGCAGCCAGACTCCGCCGGCTGGGGCGCAGGATGAGCCTCTAGACCACCCAGTGGTGCCACACCTGGCAGGCAGTGCGCTCTCTCCCAGCCAGTCTCCCAGACCTGCCCCTGTACAAAACCACGGGAAACCTGACTGGTCCCTGTGGTTCTGGCAGCTGCAGCCCGGCTCACCCGAAAGAGGCCACGTGGGTGTGGGTCAGGCTCCTGGTGGGCTCCCACACCTGAGCATGGGGACTTTCCCAGCATGCAAGCCCTGGTGTCCCTGTCCCAGGGGGGAGGGTGGCAGGGAGAGGGAGAGCAAGCGTGACAGACCCCCTGCATTCTCACCGCACCTCCGTTCCCATCGCCCCTGCCCTCAGGTAGCTGGCAAGAGGTTACATTATGTCACCAACAACCGCAGTGTTCTGTGCTGCCCCCTGGTGGTCAGCACACATCATAGCAAGTGGTTGAACTCCTGGTCTGTAGGTCAAAGGACTACCTGAAGGTACAATGTGCATATTAGGCTTTCATTATTTAGAATATGTTGTGCATTAGAAAATGGGTTGGTTTAACATGTTAAGCACTATGCAAGTCACC
This sequence comes from Pipistrellus hanaki, assembly GCF_964339955.1. Classification (NCBI taxonomy): domain Eukaryota; kingdom Metazoa; phylum Chordata; class Mammalia; order Chiroptera; family Vespertilionidae; genus Pipistrellus; species Pipistrellus hanaki. Next base: position 43,004,851 of record NC_140513.1, on the reverse strand, counting down.
AGGGACTGATACTATACTTTCTGTCTGGAAGACAAAACAGGCTGGGTGCTTAATGATTATCTAAGTACTGTCCTCTATAACTATCAATAGAAGTGTGTATACTTAAAAACAGTGAACAGTGTTTCAGAGCTTTTTGATAAGGACATGTTTAGCTTATAGCTAGCTACTGTCACCTCTTAGTGTAATTAGTGATATTACATATTGTTTGAGAACTCTTTCAGCCCCTAATATTACTCCTAAGCCTGGGAAGATGAGAGGAAGTTACTAGCTTTAAGATTCTGTGGAATCCTGCCTCGGTTTTGGTGTACAAAGAATCAAGTTAATAAGTGACATGAATAGGTTTTATAGTAAACTTCAGTATTTGTTTCAAGTTTAATGCTAAGAAAAGTAAAATTGAGCATTAAAAGTTATATTGTTGTTAATCCTCATCTCAGGGTACTTTCAATTGATTTTATTTAAAGAGAGTTGAAGGGAGGGGGAGAGACAACAGAGAGATAAACATCGATGTGAGAGAGACACATTGATTGGTTGCATCCCGAATCAGGGCCTTGGACCTAGTTTACAACTGAGGTATATGTCCTTCACCAGAATAAAGTCTGGAACCCTTCAGTTTATGGGCCAACGCTCTACCCACTGAGCAAAACTGGCTAGGGTTATTTGTTGTGTTTTAAAATGTTAGTTTATCTTCTATGATCAGTGCAAAACATAGAGGAAAACTGGGCAAATATCAGGGTGATAAATGTTTTTATTGAAAAGGACTTTTTTTGTAACAATAATGTTACATCTGTTATGTGACGTTATAAATATTATTTTTTCATGCATGAGTATATTGAGGTACAAGAATGTTTGTTTATTTGAAACCGTTTAGTTTAGCAGAAATTGCTGAGGTGCTGATTTAATGTCTTATTATAAGAAAACCTAGCATTTTAGTATACTTTAATTTTTAGAACCCAGAATAGATTTAATGTCTTTTCTAGGTATGTGATTTGTAACTTTTGGATTTTCTCAGCCCCTGCCTGCCATTGTCCACAGTTTGTTGTAGATCCCATGACAAAGCTAGTGAGTTAGTGCACTCATATCTAAGTTGGATTGTAGGCCTGGGTAATGACTGAAGGCAAGAGAAAGGTCCCAGACCAAGGTTCTTCGATATATAACTGTCTCTTAAAATTGAGATTTTGTTATGTTTTTTTCCCCCATCATGACACTATATAGTTGTTTAACCATTTTTTATTGATTGTAAAAGCAACATATATTTTATAAAGAGGAATGGAACTAGTATACATCCATATCTCATCACCCATAAATAATATACATTATCTTCTTTAGGTAATAATATTTAAAAAGTAAAATTGTATTAGCATCATTATTGGAAGATGCTCTCTTTTAAATTCTACCTTCTATCAAAATATACCTTATTTTAAGTAGAGTGGGTAAGAAAATAGTAGGATGAGATGTTGGATAACTAAATAGGGTCTGAAATGATACTCCATGAAAAGAGTCATGAGGAGAAGATGCCCTGTCATATTGCCAAAGAACATACCCCAAAGAGGAAAATAGACACATGACCCTCATGAGCATGTCCATGGAAATAGAAGATTTTATAAATAGAGAGTATTGTTGATCACATTACATATTATTTGCACATATCACTTACAATTTTTAAAATATATATTGATTCTGGTTGCTTTCTAGTTAGCTTTCTGAATCCAAATGAAAAACAATGTCTTCTCAATAGAGGATTACCACATGCAGATGCCAATTACATGTTTTTAAAGTTCTTCATTCTCAGAATTTAATCAGTAGGATCTTGTCCTCGAACTTCCCAGGTGTGTTTTCCTCTTTTAACAAATGTGCTTGGGGTAGAAACCATCCTGTTTATCTGAATGAGAGCACTTTGGAAAAATTCCTCTGATTCTAAGATAAGTAGATGAAGTGTGTTGCATAAGTCATGTCACAGCCAACAGTTGTCACCTGGCACTAGAGCTTGATGAAATTTTAAAATGTTGGCTCCTTGCCTGTAGCGTTCAGTTACAGTTCTATAGAAAGTCTGTTTGTACAGATGAAGCAGTTCTTGGTAATGTAAGATTCATCTCTCAAGTGATAGGGCTTGAGTTTGTTACAGAGTACTATGAGCTCCCAAGATATACTCAGTAAGGCCTTGTTTTAATTTCTCTTTGCTCTCTTTGGCACACTTATAAGAAAATGGGAGCGAAACTCAGTTTGAGGGAAAAAAAATAACCTTAGAATTTATTTTCAGTCCAGAATCTACCACAGTGCAAGAATATTTTAAATAATATTCCCAGAAGATAGCCAAATTTGAGTTTTCAGATACTGTGTTCATTTGTGGCAATTGACTCTTTGTCCAACCTAGTCTTCACTTACATTTATATTCAAAACTTCTGCATCCATCTTTACTTATTGGCAGTTCATTCTTTTCATATAGAATGATAAAGTTCTACTCGGCATTTGCAGAAAAGGGGTAATAAATTCATGCTCTTTGACTCCAGAAGAAACTATAGGTACAGGGCTGTATACTTCACACTGTTTTCTAAAAATTACATTAAAATTTGCCATTCCCAGATTTAAAAACTCCTCTTTAAGGAATACTGTACACTTTTAAAATGTCTGTGGATGTCAAACAGATGCATATCCTTAAAAAAATTTCTTTGTGCCAATTTCCCATCCCTATTATATTTCCTCTCCATAGGTAACTACTCTCATTTTTTATCTGAATCATTTTATTTGTATGTGTCTCTATAAGACATGAGATTTATTTTGTGGGAACACAAATGCTGGATGTGCAGGTATTTTAAGTTTGCTTTACTGGTATTATGCTGTAGACATTATTTTGTTTGTCCTCAGCACTGTTTTAAAGATCTGTCTATATTTTGGGGCATACACTTTTATTTCTTTTAATGTCTATATAGTATTCTGAAGGGAGCCTTTGCTCCATTTTATTTATCCTATGTGTTGAACCCTCTAGGTTACAAGGCCTTTTGTAACTAATTCCATATTTTCAGGTCTTCTCTTGTATTCCATATATCTTAAATTTCAGCTACATACACTTAATCAGTCTTGAATGAAAATAATGTACTTTTTATATTGGCATGCTTTTGCACATAATTGCAATCTTTTAATGGCTACTTACTTTTTTTTAAAATTGTCTAAAGCAGTGGTCAGCAAACTGCGGCTCACAAGCTCCATGCAGCCTTCTGGCCTCTTGAGTGTGGCTCTTCCACAAAATACCATGTGCAGGCGCGCACTTACAGTACGATTGAAATTTCGTGGCCTGTGCGCAGAAGTCTGTTTTCGGCTCTCATAAGAAATTTCAATTGTTGTACTGTTGATATTTGGCTCTGTTGACTAATCAGTTTGCCCACCACTGGTCTAAAGTTTTACATATGTCTCCTTTTCCCCCAATTGACAGCCCCCCACCCCCAGCCATTCCCACCCTGGGCAAGCCCCCACCACCTCAATGTCTGTGTCCATTGGTTATGCTAATATGCATGCATACAAGTCTTCTGGTTGCTTTCTTCTCTCCCCCCCCCCCCCATTTGTCTCTGGATCTATTCTTGTTCATCAGATTATGTTGATCCCACATATGAGTGAGATCATGTGATATTTATCTTTCTCCTACTGGCTTATTTTGCTTAGCATAATGTTCCATCCATGCTGTTGCAAATGGTAAAAGTTCCTTCTTTTTTATAGTGGTGTAGTAGTATTCCATTGTGTAGATGTACCACAGTTTTTTAATCCACTCATCTGCTGATGAGCACTTAGGCTGTTTCCAAATATTAGCTATTGTAAATTGTGCTGCTATGAACTTAGGGGTGCATATATCCTTTCTGATTGGTGTTTCTGGTTTCTTGGGATATGGTCCTAGAAGTAGGATCACTGGGTCAAATGGGAGTTCCATTTTTAACTGTTTGAGGAAACTCCATACTGTTCTTCACAGTGGCTGCACCAGTCTGCATTCCCACCAGCAGTGTATGAGGGTTCCTTTTTCTCCACATCCTCGAATGGCTTCTTACTTTTCAAGAGTCAACGCAGATATAATTTTCTTGAAGAAGACTTTCGGAGCCTTTTCATACTTCAGCTAGTTGCTCTACACTCTGCTCAAGCAGCACCTACGTTTTTCTCTTGGGAATAAAGAAGCCAATATTTTTGCCTAAAACTCAACTTTTTCTCTCAATTCATAGAAGACAGATAAAACAGGTATCTATGTATACTTTCCTCTAGTTCAGTGAATTGCTTGTATTTGGCAAGCAATAAAACATTAATTGAATGGATGAATGAAATACAATAACAGCACAAATGATTCTCATATGCAATTAAAGGGTGAACACAAATACAAGAGTGATATTAAAGAGAAGTAGCATACAAGAGTCTGAATCCTAAAATGAACTGAGGCTTGTGAAGAAGCTGAGAACAACCACATGTTATGCTCAGATCATAAAAACTAGAAAAGGTATAAACTACTATTTCAAACAGATGGTGTAATATTGATGTTGAAGTGAAGGCAGAACTGTGGAACTCCTCTATTGGTTTCAACTTCAAAAGAAAATGGAAGATGGGAGTGGTTGCATGGGTGGGAAGGGATCATCCAAAGAACTTGTATGCATATATGCATAATCCATGGGCACAGACAATAGGGGCGAGGGAAGGCCTGGGACAGGAGGCAAAGGCGGGCTAGAAGGGGTCAGTGGGGGAGTAAAGAGGACATATGCAATACTTTCAACAATAAAGACTGAAAGAAAAAAGAAAATGACATTCAAATTCAGTTAAGGAACTAATGTTGATAGCAAGGGAATTAAAGTCCAAGGAAGGTGAAGCAGTAATGAGAAAGCACTTTGACTCTAAGTAGTTAATGCCCTCGGATTAAATAATTTACAGAAATCAGTGGTTTGGTGATCTTTGAGTAATCATGACCAGCACCAGAGGTGCCAAAAGACAAGATCAAGAAGGTACCGTCTTTTTTTATGTTGTTTTTTGTTTTGTTTTGTTTGTTTGTTTTAAAAAGGGGTAAAAGTAGCGGCTCACAATGGTCCAAACTTTGGAACCACTGGCAAAGAAGATCTCTAAAGGAGTTTTAGTAGCTGAATTCCTGGGCGTTTTTGGAGCATTTATTTTGTTTAATAAGATGGACATTATTTAGGCAAACAATGAGCAAGAAATTTCCCATCATCTTGGAAGTTTATTACAAATCCATTGAATATTCTGGAATGTATGGAGTCAGAGAGCAAGATCAAGAAAAATGGTTGAACAGCAAAAGTTAGGAATTTGGCCACGGATCATGGTTTACCCTATCTTATAGTATCAGGCACAAATAAATTTCCAAAGTTGACATGAGTAGATTTTGGAATATTTAAGGAAAAATGTAAATTCTAATTAAGCCAGAGGTTTTATTCTTTGGACTAACAGTGAAGAAATTTATGGAAAGTATGTTTATTATTTATAAATAAAGTTATTAAAAAAAGGGGTAAAAGTATAATTCTGCAACTATAAGATTAGTAGGTTTCATTTCTATTTTTTGGGACAATTCTTTAATTGGTCCTTAGACAAAAGGGTTCATGAAGATATACCTAGAAAAGAAGTGGTCTCCAGAGTTCATAGGGGTTGATTAAAGAATGTATCATGTTAAACTTGTGTAGTTTTTTTCCATGTAATAAGTTTATTTTGGCAAGGCTTTGAACAAAATGTCTTATGATATTATTATGAGATAAATGGTTAAATTAGAGATTGTTTTATGAAGACACGTAGAATCATAGATGGTTGAAAAAAATTGATGAATGGATTGATGTGAGCTTGGAGAGAGGTATTTCCAGTGACATGACATGGTTCTTTCTTTCATTTTTGTCCTATTAATCATTTTTATCATTGACTTGGATTAATCATGCCTATAATGTTTGCATATTAAATAAAGCTGGAAGCGAAAGCTAATAGTTTAGGTGAGGGGATCAGGATTTTCAAAAAACGTAGCCATCTGAAATGATGGCTGAATCTATAATGGTCTGTAATAGTGACTAATGTAGAATACTGCATATAGTTTTGTAAAGTTATCACACTAGTCGAGAATCAAATAGACATATTTGAAGAGAAATTCATATGAAGAGGACCTGAAAATTTGTGCTATCACTGTCACTATCATGTTCCAGGTGTAGATTTTTTTAAATACAAGTGCAGTGTTTGGAACAAGGAAGGTGCATTCTTTGTACCGATGAACAAATACTCTTGCATTTATTTATAGCTTCCAGATTTTAAGAACTGTCTGGGATCTTTGTCATAAAAGGGATATCTCAAAATGTCAGAGTGGTTTCCTTATTAAAACATTTGTGTATATATGTGTAGAGTGAGGCATTATCATACTAATAGCTATTTTCATATATTTAAAGACTGAAAAAGGAATTAGCCTACTTATGTATTTGTTCAGCTTTTAAAATAAAGTGTCAAGTATCTACTATGGGCTGGAAATTATGCCAGGCATTGGGATTAAAAACAGATAAAATGACCTCATCTTTACCTTTCGTGGCACTGACATTCTGGCAGGAAAGTCAGACATTAATCAAACGATTATGTAAGTGAATGTAAATTATAACTGTGATCACTGCAGTGAATTAGAGGCAGATGGCACCCTGAGACTATATAGTAGATGCACTTGATTTGGGTAGTAAGGGTAGGGAAGGTTTGCTTGGGGAAGTGATGCTTACGGTGGGAAAGATAGCACATTGACTCGGTGAAAGGTCCAGGGTGAGTGTGCATGGCGGTAATGAAAGACAGGGGCCTGTCTGGAATGTAGACAGTATTCTCCAACCCTGAAAAGGGAGGGGTTCGGGCCACTCAGCCCGTGAAGACATTGGTTAGAAGTTAATTCTGCATCTAGAATGAAAAGCATTTACTGGCCTGACTTAGAAGACTATCTGATTTAAATTTGGGAAGATGTCTCTGGCTACAGTTTGGGGAGTTGACTGGAGTGAGGGGAGTTGACTATAGTGAAGCCAGAGATGATATGTAAACACCTGAAGAGAGATTGCAGTCAGGTGGACAGAGGGCATTATGCTCCAAGAAATTGTCTTGTCACTAAAGGTAGAATTCAGCTTTGGAGATCAGCTGGGAGAAACTGGAGCAAGCACTATGTTTAGGGGCAGAACACTTGGGTATGAATCCCAGTTTTGGGCACTTAATAGTTTGGTAGCCTTGTGCAAGTAACATTTCTCTGTCTCTGATCTAACTGCACAACTTCTTGTTCTCAGATTTTGTCAGAACTGGATATACATGTGAATGATTAACTAACCGTGGGAAAGTGCTAAGTAAAATGGAAGATTTGAGGAAAAAAACGGTCCACAGTGGCCATTATTGGATTGGGTGGACTAGTAATGGAATGAAATTTCTTAAGTGGCTCCTATCTAACTATTTGGATATATAGTTCTATAAGATTTTTATCATTGTAGTTTCAGATTTGCATTCCTCTTCCCAGTTGTTTTGGAGCATTCGCCGACAGGCATAGTAAAAACATTTACAATGACTATATGCTTTTTTACTTCCTAGTAGCAGTCAAGTTGCTAGGTATAGTTAAAAATCAGATATATACGTTCTCTTTGTGTGCTCTCAAAACAAGAAGTGGTTTTAAGAAATTTTGTAGCAAAACTTTAAAGCAAAAAATTAGAAACTACGTATAAAAAATTCTCAAGTATATCTTTGGTAAAGTAGTACTTTCATATCTTAGGTTTTATTCAAGTATAGAGTGATACACATACTATTTCTGCTATAGTGTTGCTTGTGTGTATGCATGAATCCATGCAAATACACAAAAAATCCTATGAGTGGAAATATACCTTTAATTAAAAACCATGATAACATAGGAATAAGAGTAAAATATGTTGTTTAGCTACTTTTTTGAGACAGGAAATGAATTTTTCTAATAATTCATAGGAATATGCAATGGTAGCCTATTATTTATTCATATATTTATGGATACAACATTCAATCAGAAAATATTTATTGAGTATGTAACATGTTTACATGCCTTCCTTTAACCAGCATTTTTATTAAAGTTATTTGCATATCTTATCACTAATCTCAAAAATCTGTGTCTAGGTAAAATATGACATGTCCTTCTGTAGTACAGTAAGGCAAAAGTCAAGGATGCTAATGGAGCCTAAAGTTTTAAACTTATGCAATCTTCTGGCAGAATCCCAAAGACAACTTCAATTGTAGCACTCTGCACATATATCGATAATAACGTTTTATATTGTTGTCTTTGAATACTTTGTTGATTTCATGATCCATAAGAATTATTCAGTTCAAAAGATATTACTAATAGTATGTGACTTCTACATGTTTCTTATAATTCGAGATTTTTTTGTGCAGAGAAGGAAATACTGCTTATTTTAGTTATTTAATGCTTTTTCTTTGGGGAACTAGGAAGAATAATTGATTAAAACAAAGTGCACTTTATGGGTGTTAAAATTTCAAACTTGCTTCTGGATCCAGGGCTGAGTAGAAGACTTGTATTAGTGAAAAATCAAATCTTCCCCCAGACTTCTATTTATGCTGATAATGCCGGTAGTAGATGGGCCAGGTACTATGCTAAGGACTTCCCATATTTTTTAATTTAATATTTTCAACAACCCTAAGAAGTGTGATTATTATTATTATTTCAGTTTTACAGATGAGGAAGCTGGGATTTAAGGACATTAAATAACTAGTAAATAGACAGGCCCAAGTCACTTTTGATTCTATGACTGCTATTTTGAAATAGCTGATTTGTTACAAAATAAGTTGAATGAAATAATTTTAAACTAATCTCCTAGAGCGATGCTTTTTACTTTTTGCTATGGTTCTATAACACACAGCGATTCCTGAGTAACGAGGAATGGTGTCTTGTTGCTTTTGTAAAAAGTTTCTAAATAACTAAGGCGTATGCATAGTAAAAATGATTCGGATAGCCCAAGAGTATATACAGTGCAAATCATGTCTCACTTCTGCTCTATCCTCCTCTTCTCCCACACCGAGGCAACTACTCTAATTTCTGGTTATCCTTCCAGAATAACCATAAGGTCTAAAGAAACAAACTGGAAAAAGCCAGGTCTGACACTGAGTTGACACCTGGATGGGTGGCCAGAGAAAACTGGAGCCTGATGTAGATGAGACACTCAATGATGAGAGTGCAGACAGGCCATCACATCAGCCTCTCCCCATTAGGAGTAACAGAATGCCCTCCAAGTCTGCTTGCCTCACTTTAGAGATGAGAAAACTGGTTAAAATGGCCCCATGGATAGTTGTATGGAGAGCAGAACTCAAGTATAGGACTTTGGTTCTCATTTTTCCATTCAAGTGCAGTGCAAGCGGCCTCTGCATTTGAGTGTTGTGAAGAATTGTATGCTTGAAGTGATCTGAACTTAATTGGGATTTCCACAGGCAAGCTAGATAGCAAACTTTAGAAATCCAAAGGCAACAGCAGCCTTAAAAAATAAAAACAAAAACAAACAAACAAAAAACTTAAAATGCATTCTTTCTTTTTCTTTTTCTAAAAAATCGAAACAGATTGACAGAAAGGTTGTGGAGATAGTACGGACTTCCCATACACCTCCCACCCAGTTTTCCCTAATGTTAACAGGTTTTACCTTTATAAAGTCACCTTCCCCCCACCCTCCAGTCTACTCTTCAGAAGGAAATCCCTGTGTGCAGCTCATTCTGGAAGAGTGGGGAATCATGGTCCACATCCTTGAAGGTGGAGTAGCTTCATAAATTGTTGGGAATACTTCTGCACGAGAGATTTGTTTGTCCCCCCCCATTTATTTCTTTAGCTAATCATTTAATTATATAAGTATGGATTCTTAGATATTTATTTTATACCTTGGGATATAATCCAAAACTACTTTATTTTATTACTCACATTGTTCTAAATTGGCCATTGGGATATTTTTAATCCCTCATCATTGTGTTTTGTTTTACTTTTTTTTTCTCCTTTTTTTTTCTTTTTTCTTTTTCTTTTTGAGTACTTCTTACTTACTGGCACTATAGCATCACCGTGTATAGTTCTGCTCCACTCTTAGAATCAATCATTTCTTTAAGGAGCCCTGGCTCCTCTTACTGGAAAGTGGTATTAGATACCAAGATCTGGGTGTCAGATGTAATGGCAGCTCTTTTAAAGTTAAATAATGAATTTGCAAAGGAAGTTTAGGCATTGTTTTGGGTAATGCTGAATTAGGTCATTGCAGTAATTTATTTGTTAATATTGCTGGAATATAAAATTTGCCTGAGTGAGTTGAATAGAGTTATTCTAAGAATTTTTAAAGTAAAATTCTAAGAAATACTTTATTACTCTCTTCTGTTATTTTAAAAACAAAACAAAAACAAACCTGTCCTCAATTTGATATATTTTTTGATAGCCTGGATCAGAATCTGAGGTAAAACTTTAAAACATGGTAATTTGAAGCAGGTTGGGATTAACTCAGGGATATTGGTAAAACTTTACACTCCATTAGAAAATTAGTAAGTGTAGAATCTATGAAAGACAAGTAATTTATATTTATGTAAAGAAGAATACTTTTCTTTTGCATCACCAAGCATTTTAAATTTGTGTATCCAATAGAGAACTGATAGAGAATGTTAAAGAAAGGAGAGGGAGGGAGAGAGGGAGGGAGGGAGGGAGGGAGGGAGAGAGAGGGAGAAGAGAGAGAATATGAGTATAGTTAAAATAATATCTGGACAGGGGGCCTAACTGATTTATGTTATTCTAGAACAATACTCCCTGTTAGAAATCCAACCTATTCTAACACTGGAATTGAGATGTTTTTAGTCTGGGATATTTGTATATTGATCAGACAACTCTTTTTTGGGGGGGAATTTAAAGCAATTTGTGTGTATATATCTGCAATCTTAGTCCCTATGAGTGATTCTTTTAAAAATATATGTTTTTATTGACTTTTTAGAAGGAGAAGAGGGGAAGAGGAAGAAAGAGAGTTAAACATAGATGTGAGAGAGAAACATCGGTTGCCTCCAGGATGTACCCTGACCAGGGATAGAACCTGCAATTTTGTTATGTGCCCAGACTGGGAATTGTTCAGGCAACCTTTTGGTGCACAGGACGACATTCAAACAATTGAGCCACACTGGCTATGACTAATGAGTGATGCTTTGAAAGTTTATTTCTTAATTTTATTTTTCGTCCTGCCTTGCAGGTATTCTATTTTACTCTCCAGCAGCTACCATTTCATTAAGCAAGTTGAATTTTTACAGCTCATCAAGCAACCAGGTCAGAAGGATCACAGGCTCTGATAGGCAAATGAATAAAATGTATATTGATTGTAAAAAAGATAATCATTTCTGTGAATTAGTCACATTTTTTCCCCTGAGCTATAATCATCACTATTTGTCCTAATCTATTTAAATTTTATATCTCTTAGTTTAGCTGTAAAGAATACTTTTTCAAATCAGTGTAAACAGAAAAGCATTGAGTTAAGCTGATAGTGTGCAATTGCAATTAGTAAGAAGCACAGCACTAATGAGGAAGAGAACCAGCCTGGTAAAAACTGAAGCACAGGTAAATGAAGCAGCCTCTAATGAATAAGCACAGAGAAATTGAGTGAGGCAGGGAGCCTGAGTATGAAAATAGCTGGAAAGCCTCAGGAGGGATGGGGTTGAGTGTGGAGATGGGAAAATAAAAAAATAAAAAAAAAAGGTCTGGGTTTGGACTGCTGGTGAGTCCTGAAGCTGGCAAAGATTGTGGGGGAGAGTGAGAAGCTGAGTATCGTCTTCGGTGACCAAAGAAAGTGACAAAACCTATGCTTGAGAGCCAGGAAGCACTGATCTAGGACATGTCAGAAGGAACGTGTATGTTCCTTAAATGTATCATGTCCACATTGTGCTTAGATGTGCAATGTAATTTAATACTTATGTCAACTTTTTCATGTATTATGTCATTTACTTCTTACACCAACCCTTTGAAGGGAGAGTATGATTAGTGACAGTATTACAGATGGATACACACAGAGGAGGTTGAGAATATGCTCTAAACCACACAGCAACTAACTGGCGGCAAATTTACACCAGGGCTTAAAAATTTGAATTGTTAATTCCCCAAAGCAGTTTGGGGTATCAAGACAAGATAGATAAAACCAATTTATTGTAGCATATGTGCAAATTCTTAGGGCTTGGGACAACCACCAATTCGTTTTGGAGTTTCTGGGTTGAATTGGTGCAGAGAAAGGAGTTTAAAATGGTAGATGTTAGTTTTAGAGTAATTGGAAAATGAAGGTTATCATTGCTGCTCAGAATGGACTAAGGACTCATGGAGAAAGCTGATGGAGCAAATGAGCTTGCGGATTTGCTGAAAGGTGGAAAAGGGGTTATTTGGTTCTTTTATCATTTCACATTCACTTTGAACTTGTCAGGATTCCTGTAGTCTAAAGAGAGTGTTTTTTTACTCTCCTTTTTGGGGGAAGATTAATATTTGGGTTATTCTTAGATTCTGGCAAACTGGTTCCTAGTTTATTCGTCCATTTGTGAATGGGAAAGACAAATAAAAACAAACCACTGTGAATTGTAAGGATGTAATATTTTTTAATGGTGTGTTTATATTTACAGAATAAATCTCAAGAGCAAATTAATTACATGTCTGTAGTTCTTGAAGTTAAGTAGGCTAAGTAGGGAAAAAACATGATTTAATCTTGCTTTATTGCTAGCCAAGTCTCTAGGCTGGCCATTTTTTCCTTTTAATAAAAATGCTTGTGGTTCCTTTCCTTCCCATTAGATCATAGTTGAGAGCTCTGTTAAGTTGTCTGTGAGACGGAGTGTATTAGGCTTGCCTGATTAAAATTGTTCATGAGAGATCAAGCAGACAAGGGACTTTTAGCATAATTAAAAAAGCACGGCTAGCCTTTAAAGACCAGATTTCAGAGATTTTTGAATTTATATCCACCTGTAGGGAAGTGTGTTTATGTAATTAGATTCCATTTCTCCCATGAACCCTTCTTTCTTAAGTCACGCATGGTGCCCTTTTCTCTTATGCAGTATTATCTTCTCAGGCAGGGAACAAGAAATGTTGAGAGGAGCCAGAACCTGAATGAACTGAAATGTTTCCCTTAAAAGATCGCAATGTGCTAAGTTAAACAATCATTCACCTCCTTATGTCAACCAGTTTATTCATAAAAGGGGATGCAGGAGCGAAGTTGATGATAGTAAGAGAAAAATCAAAACAAATTGCATGTCCTGTTTTCTTGGACTAATCTGAGAAAAATTACACCAGCTTTTGGAACTATAATCGTTTTACGATTGATGGACGTGTTAACTGAAAGGTTTTTTTAAAAAGATTTTTGGCTCTTCATTTTTGTAACCCTTAACATTGTATTGCTGGGCTCTGAAACGGTTCAGTTATTATCCCCTTTTTATTATCATGTTTCAGAAAGAAAAATAGATGATTACATTTGATGTGGTTTAAAATGGCTTCTTTTGTCTTTTCAAAGCTGTGTCCACTTTGGCAGACTGAATACCACTTCATTTTCTTCCTGTGTGTTTTTTAAAATACATTTTAGTTCTTCAGAACGGAACCTTTTTTAGCATAAATCAAACTGTTATTGCTGCAATGAGGCAGCATTTTAGAAGAAAATTACGGAGGTGTGAATGTTTTTGTTGTTGTTTTATACCTACATGGAGACAGCGTTACTTTGAGACTATGGGCTTCTGAACATGTGGACATTTTCCTTAAGAAAGGCATTTTCCTCCACCAATAGGGACTGCTTTGTTTTCTCTTAGACTGCTTTAGAGCAGTGATTTTCAACCTGTTTAATCTCATGGCACATGTAAGGTAATTGCTAAAATCCTCATGCGCACCAAAAATATATATATATTTTTTAACAATCTGCCCCCCCCAAAAAAAACCCCAAAAGCTAGAATTTCGATTCATTCACCAGGTGGCTATTATTTTGTTGGCTGCTGTCATTTTTTTATTTGACAAGCTAAAGGTAAAGAGGTCCGTGCCCCTAACTAAATTAGTCAGGTATTGCATCTTTTTAAAAAATTCCTGTGGCACACAGGTTGAAATCGCTGCTTTGGAACATTTCTCATGTAATTAAGATAATTTTTCCATTAGCTGAGAGTGGTTTTCAAAGCTTCTTGTTTTTTGTTTTTTTTTAAAGTTCTATCTTATTTTACATTTTTAGAAAGAATTACTTCTAGTCTTATTTGAACATAAAACAGCAGTATTCAATGGGAACCTCAGTTATTTCCATAACAGCACTGGGTAAGAGAATAAGATGATAAAAGAAGTCTCCCAAATCAAAATGTACCTTACGTTATGTTATCCCAGTTGTAGAGTGGGACTGTTGTTAGGAACCTAATCAAACATACATTGGCCAGGCATAAAAGTATTTCACATTCATGAGGAACTGAGGAGGCGAGGAGCCTGAAGTTTTAAATGGTGGGAGTTTTTTTAAGTGCTGTCTGCAGGAGGAGAGCACTATCCAAGGTTACATCTTGAAACAGTAAAATCTGTGAATAGTTTTGTTTGTAGGAGGAGGTCACAAAAAGGTTATTTTTTTTAGTTTTTTTTCCCTATTTGACAATCAGTAGTTCTCCTAGTTTCCAACCATTTTATAGTTTTAAGGATTAATCATTGCATCAAATTATATATTATCCTTACTTTTGATTAAATAAACTGTTTTAACAGTTATACAATTAAGTAGGTTAGGTAATAATAGTTGTTTCAATTAAGACAATAATTTAGGATAAAATCACATAGAATTAATGAGTTATAGTATATGTTATAATGTGGTAACTAGTATATCTCTGTCATAGGTGATATGATTTATTTATCAAAAAATGGAAAACCCTTAAGTGTTTCTTATTAATTTTAGACACTGGTTAGTATATTTATTTAATTTCTTATTCATCCACCATTCATTCAATAAACACTTCGTGAACCCTTCCTGAATATTAGGCATTGGTCTTGATATTGGTGATATAGAGATGAATGATTGTTTTTGAGGAGTTTTTTTTTGTTTTATACAAATTCACAAATAATTACTAGTATGAGTAGAGTGCTATTCGTGTATTTAATTGTTGTTGGGATGTCAAAGGAGATTTCAATAGGAGAGTATATTTAAATTGAGTCTAGAAGGATAAAAATTCCATGATCAGGCCAAAAATGAGAAGAAGAGCATGCAGAAAATTGATAACTGCAAGAACAAATTTGTTGCATTTCTATAAGACTTGCCAGTATTTTAGTTAAGTTTTCTGGAATATATAGGAGAAATAATTGGAAATGATCCTGGGAAAGTAGGCAGGAAGGTCTCCCATTCACTTTGTTGATGAGTTTAGACTTTACCTGTAAGGAGTTATAAGGCACTAAAGGAACAAAGCTGGATGAATAACATAAAAAATTTTGGATTTTTGAAAAATAAATTGAGTGGGATTATAGAAACTATTTGGAAAGGGAAGAAAGAGACAGCATGCAGTAATCATCATACATCCCCTATTTCTTCAGTGAACTAGTAAGGCAATCTTGTATCACTGGGTTTTAGAGCCAGACAGACTAAATTAGCTTTAGATTCTCAGTCTAAAGATCCCCTTAACTTCTCATAGCCTAAGTTTTTTACCTGCAAAATGTGTATGATAGCTATCTTGCAGTATTATAAAGCTCATGTGTTCAAACTGCTTTGCTTGAATTCATAGGTATATATATTCAATAAATAGTAATTATTAGTTATTGATTTCTAAGTACTTAGAACTGTGTAGTAAATATTATAAATGTCCCTTTCCCTCAATTTTTATAATAACTCATTATATGCAAAAGCAAGCAAGAAAAATACACATTTTACAAACTGTTTATTTTTGAAGCCTTCTTGATTGCTTTCCCTATCTTATATAATAAAGCCTAATATGCAAATCAATTGAATGGCAGAATGACTGGTGGAAAGACCGGTCGCTATAACACATGCTAACCACCAGCAGCAGATGCTCAATGCAAGAACTGCCCCCAGGCCCCAGGCCAGCCAAGGCGGGTGCCAGCAGTGACCCCCACCCTCCATTGCCCTGCTGGTTCACTGGTTGCCCACAGATTGGCCCTGATCACCAGCCAGGCTTAGGGAGCCTACCCAGGCACAAATTTCCTGCACTGGGCCTCTATTGTGAAAGATAACCCATTTGAAGTTTATCAAGTGTGTTCATTGACCTTGCTCATATGCTCCCAAATACTTTAAACCACACAAAATGTTTAGTGTTGAGGGCTTTATGGTATGAGAAATATGATTACATTTGCCCCAAGTGGAAACTATATGTTCTATTTTTTTTTAACTAATGCATTTAAAGTTTAAGAAATACTGTCTCTACTGTTGCAAGTTGGATTTTCTTCTAGTGCCTCACTTAACACGATCAGTTTAGTTTCTGCTTAAAATGTTTGTGACTAGGAGAGACAGTTACCTTACAAAGTAGTGCATCTCTTGTTTGGACCACTTCAGTTGTCAGAAAATTCTTTTTGTGTAGTTGATTCCATTTCCTTTTAATTTCTACTCTTTGGGACTAGTCCTCTTCCAAAGTCACATTGACCAAATCTAATCAGCCTTTCATTTGCTGTGTCATAAGCTGTTTGCCAAAAGCCATCTTTCATTTTGTTCAGGCTTAGTGTATTCTCATATTTTCCAGGTTTTGTAATTGATTAAAAAACAAAATAAAAGTTTTGATGAAGTACACTTGATGTACAATAAACTGCACATATCTGAAGTGAATTATTTTGATATATGTATGTGTCTGTGAAACCATCACTGCAATCAAAATAGTGACTATTACTATCACTCCAATAATTTCCTTGTCTTTTCATATTCTCTTCCATTTCTTCTTGCCCCTTCAACTCAAATTCTACACCCCCTGCAACCACTCACTTGTTTTTATTTCTCTGTAAATTCATTTATATTTTCTAGAACTTTATATAAATGAAATCATATAGTATGCTTTTTTTTGTCTGGCTTCTTTATAATTTGTTTGAGATCAATTTATATTGTTACATATAACAATAGTTCATTTCTTTTTCTTGATGAGTAGTATTTCATCCTATGGAGGTATCACAAGTTGTTTATCCATTTACCTGTTAATGGATAATTGGGTTATGTCCAATTTGTAAGCATTATGATTAAGGCAGCTATGACCATTGATGTATAAGACTTGGTGCTGACATATGCTTTCTTTGTTGGGGGACTAAGTGCCTAAAAGTGGAAGGGCTGCTTCATATTGTAGATATATATGCTTAAATTTAAGAAATTTTCAAACTGTTTTTCAAAGTATTTGCATCATTTTACAATCCCACCAGCATTATGTAAGAATTCCAGTCCCTCTGTATTTTTACCAACACATGATATGATCAGTCTTTTAAATTCTCTCTTTGTGGTATTAATTTGAATCTTTTTTTTCCAATTAAAGTTTATATTTAATATTATTTTATACTAGAGGCCTGGTGCACAAAATTTGTGCGGAGTGGGGGTGGAGTGTCTTTCAGTCCAGTGTGCACCCTCTTTAATCTGGGTCTCCTTGAGGGATGTCCTACTAAACGGGCAGTAGGATATCCTTCTTTTAACCCTACCAGACTGCTGTACCGATTCTTTGGTAATTTCTGAATCTGCCGTTATACCGTTGTACCTAATTTCTGGTACTTTGCCTAGTACATGAAAAAAATGCATCACAAACTAAAAATAACCAACCAACCGTAGTCAAACCTCATGGTTAGCCATTGCAAATGTCTGCCCCCACATGTTTGAATTGACTTTGTGTGGTTTGACGTGAAAAAATTCTGAAAAGTCACAATGAAACGAGCGGCTAATGAACCAAGCACTTCAACAGGAAAGTGAAGTAGGTCTAGACTTATCACAGTCCAGTTATTTTATATTTTATAAAATAATTCTAGTATAAAATAATATTAAATGTAAACTTTAATTGATCGATACTTTGATTGATTCAGACTCTGAGGAGTCAGAATTTCATCAAGAATACGTTTCCCAGTTCAAGTCACACAGACAGTGAGAGCTCGAGTGATGAGGAGAATCTTGAACCTTATACATCTAGAGCTAGATCAATAGTAAGAGAAGGGGGGGTGTGTCCCTCAAACAGGTGATGGGGGAGATCTAGGAGATGTGTTGGAGTGATGGTCAATTTGCATATTACTCTTTTATTAGATATGATTAGTTTCAGGTGTACTGAATAATGATTAGATAATTATATACTTTACAAAGTGTTCCCCTCCAATATTTCCAATATCCACCTGGACCATACATAGTTATTGCAATAGGATTGACTGTATTTCCTGTGCTCTACTTTACATACCAGTGACTGTTTTGTAACTGACAATCTGTACTTCTCAGTCCCTTCACATTTTTCACCCAGTCCCTTGGCCCCTCTTTCTTCTGGTAAAAAAGCAGTCTGTTTTCTGTACCTACGAGTCTATTTCTGTTTTGTTTGTTGTTCGTTTGTTCTTTAGGTTCCACATGTAAGTGAAATCATATGATATTTGTCTCTCTCTGACTGACTTATTTCACTTAGTATAATACTCTCTAAGTTCATTCATGCTATCACAAATGGTAATATTTCATTCTTTTATATGGCCAAGTAATATTCCATTGTATGTATGTAAGTAACACGGTTTTTCTATCCACTTGTCTATTGATAGATACTTGGATTGCTCTCATATATTGGCTTTTGTAAATAATGCTGTAATCTTCTTAAGGTTAATAATTTTGAGTACCTTTTTATTTGATTATCTTTTCTGGTATCTGATTAAATATTTGGCCCATTTTTAATCAGGTTTTTTTTATTAATGAATTTTGAGAATTCTTTATATATTATGGCTACAAGTCCTCTATTGGGTATATATGCTTTGCATATATTTCCTTTTTAAGAAAATATATTTTTATTGATTTCAGAGAGGAAGGGAGAAACATCAGTGATATGAGGGAATCATTGATCAGTTGCCTCCTACATGCCCCCTACTGGGGATCAAGCCCACAACCTGGCAGGTGCCTTTGACTGGAATCAAACCCGGGACCCTTCAGTCCTCAGGCCTATGTTCTATCCACTGAGCCAAACCAGCTAGGGTGCTTTGCATATATTTTCTCCTAGTCAGCTCATCTTTTCACGCAATTGGGTTTTTCAAAGAGCAAAAGTAAAATTTGAATGAAGTCCAATTTATCAATTTTACTATTTATGTGTTGTTGCATCTTATCTAAAAAAAATCTTTGCCTAACTCAAGGTCCAAAATATTTTCTCATATTTTTTTCTACAAGTTTTATAGTTTTACTTTTTACATTTAAGTCGGTAATACATTTTTTACTTTGGAATATTTTTAGATTCGCAGAAAAGTTTTAAAATTAGTACAGATAGTTCTTGTGTACCTCTCATTCTCTTTTTGCTATTATTAACATCTTACATAACCATATTAGATTTGTCAAAACTAAGCAACCAGCGTTGGTATATTACTATTCACTACACTTCTGTTTTCTGTTCTAGAATTTCACATTAGTCCTCAAATATCTTTATTCTTCTTCGATCCTTGATAGTTTCTAAGTCTTTTTTTTCTGCCTCCTCCTCTTCTTTTTTAAGATAACCTTGACAATTTTGAGCAGTACTGGTAAGATATTTTATGGAATGTATCTGAATTTGGGTTTGTCTAATGTTTTTCTCTTGATTTCACTGGGATGATTTTTTTAAGAGAGACGCCCTTTTTATCTCATCATATTTGGGGCAGGTGGATACATGATGTCACCATGTTTTAGCATTTGAGTGGCTTATTTTTGATTACCTGACCACAGTGATGTTTGCCAAGTTTCTCCACTGTAAAGTTAATGTTTTTCACCCTTTCTATAATTCATTGAGTGGAAGCAAGTTGTTAAGTATAGCTCATGCTCAAGGAATGCAGGAATCATGTTTTATAGCACTTAGAAATGGGTATCTCCAAAAATTACTTGGAATTCTTCTGGAAGATGATTATTTTAAATGGTACTTAATATTTTTCTCTTCTCTGCCATTTATGTGTTTAGTCATTTCTTATATCAATATGGACTCATGTATATTTATTTTACACTTTCAGTTATAACAAAAATATATGTTATTTTGTTGCTGAACTTATTACAGCTCTGCCGAGTGGTAGCTCTTTTAGGTTGTTGGCTCCTGTATTCCTTGTATGTGCTTCCCTCTCTTTTTCCAGTACTTCCTTTTATTTTGACACAAGATGCCCAAGGCTCATCTGGTATTTGCAATGCTCTATTCCTAAATACAGCCATTTCCTTATTTATTTATTTATTTATTTTTTATTTATTTTTTTATTTGTATGTTATTTAGAAACTAAGATTGGGCATTAGGTATTCTGATTGTTGTTAATGGGATATCACTATGCCGAGGTTCTCTCAGCACCCAGAGCCAGGAAATGCATATATTATATGTATGCAACCTGAGGATATTTACAATTACTTCCACATCTGTCTGTTTGTATTTATATTCAGCTAAATGTGAGTTCATACGGATGCCACTGGCTCTAATGCAGTAGCAAGTGGTTGGTTCATTGCTTATCTATAATGTCTTTCTCCAACAGGGAGAAATGGGTCCCACCTTTTGTTTACCTATTTATTTAACCCCAGTACACATGTAAAGTAGTTTGAGCTGTTAATCTGTATCTGGAAATCTATTTGGAGTTAATTTTTGTGTATGGTGTGAGATACAGATAAAAGTTTATTTATTTAAAAGTATGAATATCCAGTTATTCCAGAAATATTTGTTTAAAATACTATCTTTTCTCCATTGAATTGCCTTTCCATCTTTGTTGAAAACTGGTTGTGCATTTTTGTATAGGTCAGTTTTAGAACTCTTTAATTCATTCAGTTGTGTGTGTTTTTTCTTTTTCTTTTTCTCCTTACCAGAGAATATGTTTTATAAAGTTGAGAAAGAGAGAGAAAAAGGAAACATTCTTATGAGAAACATTAATCAGTTGCCACTTGCAGTGCTCTGACCAGGATCTAAACCCATAACCTAGATATGTGCCCTAACTGGGAATCAAAATTATAACCTTTTGAGGTATTTCGAGATGCTCCAGCCAACTGAGCAACATAGCCAGGACAGTGTTTTTTCTGTCTGTACTCCAAAAATTTACTGTCTTGATTATTGTAGATTGATTATTGTAAATCTTAAAATCAGGTAGTGTTTTAGCGATCTTTTTTCTGCTTATTTTTCAAAGTTGTTTTGACTATTTCACATCTTTTGCATTTTCATAAGAGTTTTAAAATCAGCTTGTCAATATCTATGAAAAAAAAAGTCTATTGGGATGTGGATTTGGATTGCATTCAATTCTTAAACCAATTTGGGAAGAATAGATATCTTAACTATTGAATCATGTAACCCAGGAACAAATAATGCCTCTTCATTTATGTCTTTAATTTCTCTCGGAAATGTTTTGTAGTTTTCAGTGTACAAGACTTCTGCATCTATTGTAAAGTTTATCCCTAAGTATTTCAGATGTACCGATGCAATTCTAAATGATATTACTTTTTAGTAGCAACTTCCAATGTTTTCTTGTTAAGAAGTAGGCATACAATTGATTTTTGAATATTGATCTTGTATCCCATAATATTGTTAAAGTCACTAGTTCTTGTAGATATTTTATAGGTTCTGTCTGGTTTCTATAGAGAGGTTGTGTTTGTGAATAAAGAAAGTTTTACTTCTTTCTTTAAAAGTTGGATATCTTTTGTTTTTCTTGCCTCATTTCACTGGCTTGAACCTCCAGAATAATGTTGAATAGAAGCTATGAGAGTAGCCATTTCTGTTTTCCTGATCAGAATGGGAGAAGCAATAAGTATGATGTTAACTGTAGATTTTTCAAGATACTCTTTATCAGACTGAGGAAATTCCCTCTTATTGCTACTGCGTTGAGAATTTTTATAAGAAATTAATTTTGGGTTTTGTCAAATACTATTTGGTGCATATTTAGATAATCATAATTTTTCCTTCTTAAATTTTTTAATATGTTGAATTACATTTAATCTAGCCTTGAAACTTGAAATAAGCTTGGAAATACTGAGATGGACCCCACTTGGTCTTAATGTATTATATTACCCTTTATGCACATTGTTGAAATCAACTTTCTATAATTTTTATATTTATGTTTATGAGGATATGGTCTACAATTTCCTTACAAATGGGAAATTATTCTTAACTTGGATTTGTGGGGAAAATTTTAGGATTATTGCTTCTCTAAATGTTTGTAGAATTCAATAGTGATACCTGGAGTTTTCTTTGTGGGAGGCTTTTACTACAAGTTCAATTTTTTTTTTTAATAAAGTTTCACACTAATTCTTCTTGAGTGAGCTTTGGTAACTTGTTTCTGTCAAGGAATTCAGCTTTCTTCTTGGTTATAAAATTTATTAGCATGATGTTGTCATAATTCTATCTAATAAAAGAGTAATATACAAATTGACTATCACTCCAACACACAAGATGGCTGCCACAAGATGGTCAGCAGTGGAGGGCAGTTGGGAGGGACCAGGTCTGGAAGGGAGGGCAGTTGGGGCGAACAAACCTGCCAGGGAGGGCAGTTAGGGGTGACCAGGCCTGCAGGTGATGGCAGTTAGGAGCAATCAGGTGGGTAGGGGAGCAGTTAGGCATCAGTCAGGCTGGCAGGTTGAGTGGTTAGGGGGTGATCAAGCTGGCAGGCAGAAGCAGTTAGGGGCAATCAGGCAGGCAGGCAGGCGAGCATTTCGGAGCCAGCAGTCCTGGATTGTGACAGGGATCCCAGATTGTAGAAGTTGCAGGCTAGGCTGAGGGACACACACCCCTGATCACGAATTTTGTGTACCGGGCCTCCAGCCTTTCCATATTATCTGGAGATTTTGTAGTGATGTCACTTCTAATTTCTGATTTACTAATTTATATATTTTTCAAAATGATCTGATCATTCTATAAATTTATTAATTTCATCAACTATGCCAAAGAATTAACTTTTGCTTTCATTGATTTCCACCCTATGTTCTATTGTTTTGTGTCACTGAAGTCTGCTATGATCTATATTATTTCCTCCCTCTTGCTAAATTAGGCTTAATTAGTTCTCTCGCGCCCTCTCTCTCTCTCTCTCTCTCTCTCTCTCTCTCTCTCTCTCTATCTCTCTCTCTCTTTTTTCACAGTGTGGAAGCTAGACATTAAGTTGAGAACCTTTCTTCTTTTCTAATATAATTTTTATGCCATAGATTTTGTTCGGCTTTAGCAGCATCCTGCAATTTTTTATATGGCATGCTTTTATTTTCATTCAGTTTAAAATGCTTTCTAGCTTCATTTTAGGTTTCTTCTTTGACCCTTTGGTTATTTAGAGAATCTTATTTATTTCTAAAATATTTGAGAGCTTTCCAGAAATCTTTGTTACTGTTTTCTAATTTAGTAATATTGTAAGCAAAGAGTATAGTTTGTATGACTTAAACCCTTTTATATTTGAGACTTATTTTATGGTCAAAATATTGTATTTCTTGAGTTTCTCTTACTCTCTGCTTCATGTATTTTGAACCTTGGTTACTGGGTGCTTAAATATTTAGGATTATTATATCCTCTGGATGAATTGACCACTTTACCATTATGAAATTATCCTCTGTGTTCCGGATAGTTGTTCTATTCTGAACACAACTTTTTCTGATATTAGTATAGACACTCTAGATATCTTTTGGCTAGTTTTAGTATGATGTGTCATGTTGTATTCTTTTGCTTTTATGCATTTATATCTATAGTTAATGTACATTTCCCAAAGGAATATATTGTTGGTCCTTTCTTTTTTAGTTATCTGATAATATCTTCCTTTTAATTGGAGTATTAAGATAATTTACATTTACTTTAATTGTTGATAATGGTTCATTTTAAGTCTGTCATCTTGCAATATGTTCTCCTCCCATCTGTTCTTCGTTCCTTATTTATATTTTTGTATCTTCTTTTGTTTGTTTGATTTTTGGATACTGTTTCATGATGTCTAGACCCTTTAAGCATCCTGGTTGTCATCTAGGTTAGTTTCAATTTATTTAAAGATCAATGTAGACTTATTATGTCAAAATCCCAAAGTCTGAATGTATAATGTGTTCTAAGTGTTTTTGAAAAACAAGTGACCTATAAAGGTTTATTTTGATGATCTTAAAAAATTGCTTGATAATTTTATATTTGTCATAATATATAGGTGCTGATGCAGATTGATGCTTTAGTTAATGTTGAATGCCTTTTTTTAGGATCACCTATTGACTTCTGTGCTTTTCTCATTCCCTGATGTAAGACTCCCTATGAGGAGGTGACACACTGGCAGCCTCACGAGGACCCTGTGGAGGACATCTTGGAAAAGCTGGCTTTCGTTCCTAGGTTTATCGGTATTTGTCTTGAGTCAGGATCTTTTCTTCCATTTAATTTAGGGATAGAGGGAAAAGAAGAGACATTATTATTTATTTTCATCATATATCTACTCATTCTTTCTCAAATAAAAAGATTGGAATATATTTTTCAGAAAGTTGAGAAACATTTTCCTATTCAGTTTTAGAGATGAGTATCCAGTATGGATATGCCATTGAGCATGGAAAGAGGGTTTTATCATTTTGTATAGAAGGGAATGGCATGAAGAAGATAGAAAAGAACCATGTGATTTGGCTTGAGTAACGCTATGGTTATTTTATCAGGTTTGGAAGTAGGTAAATCACATATCTGTCTTGAATCCTAAGAAGTGGCAAGCTATATGCTCTGTGTGTCTTCTCTCCAGAGGCCTAATACCATTCACCCTGGCCTGGAATTGAGGAAAAAATTACTCTAAATTCCTTATTTCCTAAGATTTCCATGTTCCTAGAGGATTTCCTTGAATTTGTCACTAGAGTATTTTTTTTTTCAGTAGCTCTACTTTCTAGACAGTATGTAAATGTGAGTGTATTTTCTGTATTCTGTATTCTAAGCTAGCTCTTAAAATTTCAAAAAAGCAGAATATGGTACATCCATATTAAATGCAGGTGCTTTCTGCCCTGTTTGCTTCAGACAGTTGAGTGTCTATAATGGGTAGCACTGATGATTTGTAAGCTGATGAATGGATGCCAAAAGCTAAATGTCTCTTGAGTACAGTGGAGCCTATAGTCTAGTCTCCATGAATATTAGGGCATTGTGCCAACTAGAGCTGGCTTAATTTTGCAAGCAGGAGCCCTTTACAGAAGTATTCATGGTAATTAACCAATTCAAAGAGCAATATTTTTCTTTCATTTATTTGGCAGAAAACAACTAAATATCTGCAGCAAGAATGTTTTTGACATTTTCATTTGCTGCTTGAAGGAAAATGGATACTTTGAATTGTGATATAAAAGAAAACTGCTATGAAATAGTATTTCCATTTTAACTTCCCAAGAAAAATGTGGAATCCTCAATTAGCAAAAAAAAAAAAAAAAAATTTTAAATTTGTATAGTTGGCTGTGGAAGTGAACAGAATTAATATTTTTAGGTATTAGCTTGATTTTTAGGGATTTTATTGACTTAGATCCATTGCTTAAATTAAAAAAATATATACTTATTGATTTTAGAGAGAAAGGAGGGGAGAGAGAGAGATAGAAACATCAATGATGAGAGAGAAGCATCGATCCATTGCCTCTTGCACACCCCCTGCTGCGGATCCAGCTGCATCCTGGGCATGTGCCCTGACTGGGAATTGAATTTTGGCCTCCTGCTTCATAGGTCAATGCTCAACCACTGAACCACACCAGCCAGACCAGATTCCTTGTATGTCTAAGAAATAGAATTTCAGTTATGTGTTTTAGTTTCCTGTCCTTTCTCCTTTCTCAAGTTCATTTCCACTCCCAAGTATTTCATAGAATTTTTTCTATTTTCTCCTGTTTCTGTTAGTTTAAATAAATATTTGTTATTTGTATCATCTTATTCCAATAATTTTAACTTTAATAAAGAGGAAGTTAGGACTAAGCACCTAGAATGGACTATTTTGAATAATTTAGAACTGAGAGTCCAGTGATAGACAAATTATAGAAGTATTCATTTGTTTTAGTGTATGCTACTCTTCATATAAATACTCTCATCTTGATAATATTAATCCTTTCACTGCAGATATAACTTCTAACTATACTCATATTTTTTTTATTATTAGGCACGGTTTATCAAGGATGTAATTATTCCTCAATTTGACACTTTTTCTTTCTGCAATTTTGACATATTTTGTGTGTATATTATTGCTTCTGTCTAGTCTTTTTGAATTGGAGATATTTAATTAGAAGGCTATGGTCTTAACTTTTAATATTCTTTGGTTTTAAGCATTAGAAGCCCATAAAAACAGACATGTGGAAGGATTTTAGGGTAACTTCTGAAATGCCCCCCCCCAAAAAAACCAGTTTGACCTCATAAGGAACTGGCATTCTCCATCAATAACACTATTAGAAACTTAGGTAGTACTCTCCTCATAACTTATGTTTGCTTCTATTTGCATATCCCTTACTCTTTACATTCTATACATTTACTTTCAGATGCCCATGACCAGACATGGTTATCTATCACTAGGCTTTAGTTAACAATCAAACTAGACAGAGACCCCACTTAAAATAATTTCAACAGAGAGAATGTTGTTCAGCTTAAGTCAGGTGTCCGTTTGTGTTTTAAAGAGCTATTGCTGAGAGGGCATCATAAAGTACAAATTTGGCTGCTACAGCCATATTCAAACAGATGCAATCTTTTTGAGGTATTCGAATTATAAAAATAGGACAATGACAAATTTTATCTGTAACATAAATAATTACATATTCATAAATATTTTTGTGCATACATGTATCAGGAACTGTGTGAATTAGTAGATATTCAGTGTTCAATGAGATAAAATGCAGTTTTTTACCTTGAGGAGCTTATATTCTCCTCAAGGAAAAGGGGAATTTTTTAAAGTCAGCATAGAAGTAAATTATGAAATGTGATAAGTACATCGAGAAGACACATATAGCTGGGATAGAGAATCACACTTGAAGCAGTTGGGAGATGGAAAGTGGAGGGATGGTAGGGACACTTACTTTATTTGTTGTTATTTATGTTTAGGCTTGAAGGATAAAAGGTGATGTTCCTATTAAGAAACTAGTATGTAAAAAGGCCTGTATATATAAGAAATATGGAATCCCTAGGGAAATAAAAGATCATTGTGGATGGGACAAAGAAGAAGGGATTGGAATAAATTTGTCAGTAACAATTACTGTCAACTTGAATCAAGTCCATGACTTAATTGAGTTAGAAACTCTACTATGTTAAAGAGACTGCTGAATTTGGTGGGCTTAACTGCTAAGGTGAAAATAAAAAAGGATGTGTCCTGTAAAGGATTACACACAGTGATACAAGGTGGAACATGACATTCTGTTAGAAGCTTATTCTTTGCTTAAATATCTGTTCATTCATTCCTTAAATATCTATTGCTTGCTTTATTTTGTTAGGCACTATTACAGACTTTGAAGTTACAGTAAATAATTAGCTCCCATGGAGTTATTAGAACACTAGAGGCCCATTGCACAAAGATTAGTGCAATAGGCCTTCCTTCCCCTGGCTGCTGTCACAGGTTTTCCTCCAGCACTTGGGACCCAGGCCTTTGCTCTGGTGCCACCTTCCATCTTTGCTTTGCCTTCACTCCCACCAGATTCTTCAGTGTTCGCTCCTACTGGAGCATTAAGTCTTCTCAGCTCTGGCCGGAGCACCGCTCCTGTAGCTCCCTCTACCCCCTGCCTTCCCCTTCATCGTAGGCGAACCATCCTACCCGGCCACTTCATACCTGTATATGCAAATTAGCCTGCCATCTTTGTTGGGTTAATTTGTATACTTTTGTGTCATGGAGGTATGGTCAATTTGCATATTTCTCTTTCATTAGTGTATTATAGATTGCATCTCAAAAATCTGATTCTTTGACCATCATTGTCAATCAACTGGGAGAGTGTTCAAAATGCAGAATCTCAGGCTCCACCAAGACTTCCTGAATCAAAAATCTGCATTAAGACCCAAGTATTTTGGTATGCATAGTAAAGATTGAGAAGCACAGTTCTAGAGCAGGAATTGGCAAATTATGTCTTTCGGGCCAAATCCAGCAGATAGCCTGTTTTTATAAATGACGTTTTATTGAGACAGCTATGCCTGTTTCCTTACATCATTGGTGGCTGCTTTCATAATACAATAGCAAATTTGGGTATGGGCCCTTCACAGTGCTGCATTTTGTTCTAGAACAGTGGTCGGCTAACTCATTAGTCAACAAAGCAAAATATCAACAGTACAATGATTGAACTTTCTTTTGAGAACCAAATTTTTAAAACTTAAACTTCTTCTAGTGTCACTTCTTCAAAATAGACTCACCCAGGCCGTGGCATTTTGTGGAAGAGCCACACTCAAGGGGCCAAAGAGTCTCATGTGGCTTGCAAGCCACAGTTTGCCAACCACAGTTCTAGCGCATAGACAAATTGCTTGGAGGTCACAATAGAGATTCAGTTTCACTTGTTTGACTGTGAAAAGGTTAGGGTATAGGTAGTGTTTGAACTATTCTGAAAAGCATTGGTTTACCATATATTAAAATTATAATCTTTGATCCAAATGAAATACATTAAAGTCTTATATACATACTAAAAAGGTCAAAAGATTGAGTCAGATTTTGTGGATGATACAGTTATGGAAAATGGAGGAAGGACAGGTCTTAAGAGATTTAAGAATGTTGGTGTCATTATGGTGATATATCTATATATATATAAAAGCCTAAGCAACTTTCCGACCAGTAGCTATGACACGCACTGATCACCAGGAGGCATATGCTCAACACAGAAGTTGCTGAGCTATGGTGACTTGGCAGTGGTGGTTCTCGGATGATGCACCCTGGAACCAGAGAGGAGGGAGCCTGATTCCAGGATACGTCACCCTAGAACCTCCCTCTCGCAATCCAGGACTCCTTGGGGGATGTTGGGGAGTCAGTTTCGAATCGATCCCCACAGGCCAAGCCAGGGGACCCCACTGGTGCATGAATCTGTGTACCGGGCCTCTAGTTAAGAATATAATAGTATAAAGTTGTTCAGTCTTAAAACATTTTTTTATCAAGTGCTTTTGAGGTAGAGTTGTTCACTTGATGCTAGCAGTATTTTGAAGATTGCCAGTCTATAAGTTTGTATGTTTAGTTTATTTGTAAAGGTTTGAGACTTTTAAAAAGTCAAGTCTTTTGTCAAATGAATACAACAATAGTGGTATGGAACTTGGATCTAAGACTTCTAATTAAAGTAATTTAACTTGATTCACTTGCTGGTTCCTGGCATGCTGTCCATCTTTCATGCCAAGCTTGAAGAGCACTCTGCTTTTATTATCCTAAGTATTAGATTTACTTGTAAGTTTTCTTTCCAATGTCATTGAAAATATATTATTCTCTTAAATGCTTTTTTCTCTTGTTGAAAACAACATTTTAAACTCTGAATATAAAGAGTATTTCTTTGTTAAAACACAGTGAATGTTTGGTGGGTGTGGCTCAGTGAATGGTTCAGCAGTGACCTATGAACCAAGAGATCACAGTTCCATTCTCAGTCAGGGCACATCCCCAGTTTGTGGGCTTGGTCCCCCGTGGGGAGCGTGCAGGAGGCAGCCAATTGATTATTCTCTCTCATCATTGATGTTTCTCTATCTCTCTTCCTCTTTGAAATCAATAAAAATATATACTTAAAAAAAAAAAAAAAAAAAAGACAGTGAAAAGGAAACTCCATACTGTTTTTCACAGTGGCTATCCCAGTCCCTGCATTCTCACCAACAGTTGCATGAGGTTTCTCTTTTCTCCACATCCTTGTCACCACTCATTGTTGATTTAGTTATGATGGCCATTCTGGCAGGTATGAGGTGATGTCTCATTGTGCTTTTAATTTTCACTCAAAAAATTAAAAATGGGACTGTTACTATTATAATCGGTTATTAATAACTAGAGGCCCAGTGCATGAATTCATACATGGGTGGGCTCCAGTCAGTCCAACCCCAATCCAGGCAGATCAGGGTCAAACCTATCAGGAGGAGGAGATGCAGGAGATTGGCGGCCTGGCCTTCCCTGATCAGGGCCCTATCAGGGCCAGGCCAGCTCGGGGGAGGGGCTGAGGGCAATTGTCTGGCAGGCCCCACCCTCAAATGGGGTAGGGGGTCAATCATCGGGGGTCAGCAGCTGGGGGAGGAGTTCAGGGAGGTTGGCCGGTAAGCCCCACCCCCAATTGTTGTGTTGAAAGGGGGCAATCAGGGATGGATCTGGCTGAGGGTAGGGGCCACAGGCAGTTGGCTGGTTGGCCCTGCCCCATCTGGGTGATGGGGGTCCATTAGGGGAGGGGCCTGCCAGGGGGAGGGGATATTGGAGGTTGGCCACAGGCCCAACCCCCTGATCCAGCTGGTTCACTGACCTAAGTGGGCGTCATAGCAACCAGCTTTCCAGTCACTGGCTAGGTAGGTAGGTAGGTAGGTAGGTAAATAGATAGATTAGATTAGATAGATAGATAGATAGATAGATAGGAAAGAAGTAAAGGTAAGGACAGACAGTATAGGCATGTCTTTTGCGCAGCCTCACAGAAAGCTGCGATTTTGTACTTCCCAGGGAATCACTGGCCTATTCACTGCAAAATACTAGGGGAAGGGATTCAATAAAGAAAAGATAGGTATGCCCAGTAAAATTGGAGTGACATTGGGAACCTACTTGCTTGTCAGTCATACCTGGGAACAGAAATCTTTGGCCAGAATGGGTATGGCCACTGTAAGTATGCAAAAATTTAGGAATACATAGTCTTCTAAACAAAGGAATTTGCTCTCTTTTACATGTTCTTGGCCTTTTTTTTTTTTCATTTGCATTTGCATTTGCATATGTTTTCTCTATAGACATGTGAACCTGTATACCCCATATGCCATACAGTAATAGTCTGCAGCAGGCAAACACAAATTAAAGTAGCCTGGTCCTATATTGGACTGTTTAGACCTGGAAAGGAAGTTCTGGACATTGACTCTCATTTTAATCCTGCTAAAAGCAAAATGGGATTTCTTCCTGAGTGGGACTGAAAAATGGAACTTTGAAATTCAGGGGTTTGATTCCACAGAAATAAAACTTTCTACAATATCACATCCTCCCGTGCACATATCTGAAAATTCCTTTTCTTGGGATGTTGCAAGAAATTCACCCCTACTAGCAACCAGAGGAAATGTGGACCTCTCCTCTTTGCTAACAGAACTGCCATGATCCCACTGTGGGAATATATCCTAAGAAACGCAAAACACTAATTTGAAAGGATATATGTACCTCTATGTTCATTGCAGTGTTATTTACATTAGCCAATATTTGGATCAGCCCACGTGTACATCAGTAGATGGGTGGATAAAAAAAGCTATTGTACATTTACACAATGGAATACTACATGGCCTAAAAAGAAAGAAATCTTACCTTTTGTGACAGCAAGAATTGTCCTAGAGATTATTATGCTAAGTGAAATATGGAAAGACAAATAACATATGATCTGATTTATATGTGGAATCAAATGAACAAAATAAACTGACAAACAGTAAAAACAAAGGCATGGATACATGGAACAGACTGACATCTGTCAGAGGAGAGCACGGTTGGGGACCTGGATAAAATGGTGAAGGGATTAGCCAATGAACATACTGTACCTGCATAACCCTTAGACACAGACAACAGTGTGGTGAAGGCCAGAGGGAAAGGTGGATGGGGGCCGAGGTGGAGGTGGGCAAAGGGGAGGAAAATGGGAGTTCAAAGAAATTCTGCTTGTGGTGATGGGCATGCAATTCAGTGTGCAGATGATGCTTTTATTGAATCACACCCTAACACTAGTGAGCCCTGGCCAGCATGACACAGCTGGTTAAGCATGGTCCCATGCACCTAGAGGTCACTGGTTCAATTCCCTTCAGGGCACATACCTAAGTTGTAGGATCGATCCCCAGTGGGGGGTGTGCAGGAAGCAGCCGATCCATGGTTCTCTCTCATCGATGTTTCTCTCCCTCTCCCTTTCTCTGTCTCTCTAAAATCAATTAAAACAAAAACTATCAAACAAAAGA
Source organism: Pipistrellus hanaki (assembly GCF_964339955.1). NCBI lineage: Eukaryota > Metazoa > Chordata > Mammalia > Chiroptera > Vespertilionidae > Pipistrellus > Pipistrellus hanaki. The sequence goes on along the minus strand of NC_140513.1, from coordinate 42,972,808 downwards.
TCAGTGAATTTTGGTGAATTTACCCAAAGTGCTTTTCTTTTACTTTACTATTTTTCTTTGCATTTTATGTTTATTTTAAAAGTAGCCAAAACTGGTTTGGCTAAGTGGATAGAGCAACTGCCTGCGGACTGAAAGGTCCCAGATTCTATTCCAGTCAAAGGCATGTACATTGGTTGTGGGTACATTCCCAGTAGAGGGTGTGCAGGAGGCAGCTGGTCACTGTTTCTCTTTCATCGATGTTTCTAGGTCTCTATTGCTCTCCCTTCCTCTGTAAAAAATCAATAAAATATATTTAAAAAAATAAAAAGTAATATATACATTTTAGAATATTAAAAGAGCTTTAAAGAAAATTTAAAATGCCTCCAAAAAAATGACAGTGGTGATTTTAATACAGAAAATCACTTGCTATAGAAGCCATGAGTGATAAATTAAAATAATCTGGAAAAATGAGTGACACTGATAACCAAAGTCAGATAAAGATTGGAACTTAGTGTGTTCTTAATGTAGTTATTATCTTGGCTCAGCAAACGTACTTTGGGTTGGATCCCTCTGCTTAGACAGGAATTTATGACTTTGTGGGCTGCTCCAAAATGATTGAGGGCTTTGAAATAGGAAGAGAGACCAAGTCCACTTCTCTATTGTAGAAAGCAAAATGAAAAGCAGATGTGAAGCAGCCAGGAAGACAATATCTACTACCTGGTAACTTAAAAAAGGCCATGGAAATGTCAGCCACCCAGGGTACTATCTACTCAATATCATCCAATTACTGTGCAGTTCAGGCAAACCAAAAAGACCAGAGTGAAATGGGTTAGAGATGAGAATAGTACCCCTGGGGATATAAAAGGAAGAATGCCTGCTGGCCTCACACCCTAAAATCACACAGAGGTAGGTTCTGTGAGAGACTCAGGTTCCCAGCAAATAATGAAAACAATTGCCAAATTATGTCTGTCTACACACACACACACACACACACATACACACACATTATTTTATAAATTACATTTTATGACTTAGTGTGAAGACAATTTGGAGATGTTATACATTTTTGTTGACCTAAAATTTTAGTTATTCTGATTATTTAAAAAAATAAAAATTACTTCTAATGGGTAAATTGGCCCTATCAACTGCTAAGCATTTGTTCAATTTAGCATTTCAGATAACTAAATCATTTGAGAAACCCGGTCTTTGCAAAAATTTGCTTCCTTTGTAGGACTGTCCATTTTATATAAATGTGTTTGTTTTTTTATTTTTAAAACTTTATTATGTTTTAAATCTCTTGTTTTTCTGGGTAAGAGGGAGATGTTTCTGATACCGTTGTAATTAGCTAGTTATTAATAATAGAAAAGGAGCAGAGGGAAGGCCAGGCATTACAGAGTGAGGGATTGAAGAATGCCCAGGAAAGTTGCGATGACACAGGGAAGGTACTTGCTTGTCAAACACGCTTGGGACAGAGATGGGCATGAACACAGTGAGTATGGAAATGGGATATACTGTAAACTCCTCTGAACAAAAAAGCTCACTCTCTTGGTTCCTCTTGGAATGCTTGGCTTATGGCTCACACTTGGCTGCCTGGCTTTCTTCCATGTGGTCCATGGCCACATGGACCCCCACCCACAGTGGACTAATGGAGTGTAGCTAGCCAAATGCTGTATTGGGCCCAGCTGCAATATGGAATGAAAACTCTGGACATTGACTCTGCTTCTATCTCTACTGAAATCCCAGCTACATTTCTTTTGTGACTGCATTAAGAGAAATGGGGTTTTGGAAACCCAGGGGTGTAATTTCTCAGAAATAAAGATCACTCATTCTCCCCTGTGAATCTCGGGTAATTCCTTTTCTCAAGATATCACAAGAACTCCACCCCCAGCAACAACTAGGGAAAACGAGGCACATTTTTCTCCAGTAACATTTCCACAGTCTTTAAATATAGCTTAGTAGACCTTTATACTACTTATAGTTGAAATCAGGCCAATTTCAGGAATTGGGAAATGAGAACAATTCTGATAATTTAAGGTTTTCCTTTTTCTATTCATTTCAACTTAAATTAAAATAAGCAAAAAAGGGCATATCAAAGGCAGTTTGGTAATAGGGTATTGCTCATGTTTTACTTAAGCTATTATTCATGAAAAAAAGAAAAGTATGGAAGGAAAGACTCCTAAAATTTATATTTAACCTAGTTTTGCTTTAATTTCAGAAATACAAAACCGTTGATAATATTAATATTTGGAAGTGTTCCATCACCATTATTAGGTCTTAAAGGTATCAGATATTTTATCAAAATTGTTTAGGACTATATGTGCATTTAACTCGGGACCATAAATTACATAAATTGAGGGTGGTAAGAAAAGACATACATAAAGAGAATGAAGAATTAGAATACTTTAATATGTGGACAGATGCTTTTGCTACTGGCATTAATGGAGTAACAGTACTGGACAACCCTTGTCCCATAAACAATGATGAAACAAGGAAGTATATGAGGCTTGGACAACAGGCAGTAACAAACTGCAGGCAGATTCATAAGAGCCCCTCTTCCCCCCCATGTGTGCCCTGCATCTGTGCTGAGAGAGTTTTTCTGACTGTGTCACAGGAAGCTGGAGTCCAAACAAACAATGGCACCTCTGAGCTGAGAAGGCAGAAATTAGAGTTGAGGACTGTGGTGGCAGCTGAAATCTGGAGCCAGGCACCAGAAAGGAGAAAGCTGTGCAGAAATGGAGGTCCAAGATTCTGAATGTGGGTTCCTCCTGAGTCCTTGGCTTAGAGAGAGAGGGACTGTGTATGTGCCTAATAAGACCATGTGAGCTTACTAAGGATCTGAGAATGGAAAGACATATTTAAGGTTCCTGGTATACATTGGAGGTCTACCCAGGCAGTGTAGAGAGACATTATTAACATCCTAGGCATCCACCTGAGAACCACAAGTCATACCTTACAACGTTGTAGAGTAAGGCTTATTCCAGACCTGTTCTAACAAGTTTAAAGCTATTTTACCTAATAATAAACATGTAAATTGACCTTAATTCCGCTATGCCCACAGCCAATCAGAGTGATTATGCAAATTAGAAGGCTAAAGTTGGTGGCTGCCCAGCTGCTCCAGATGCAGAGTGGCTGGGTGGGGCAGAATGCCTGCTATGAGAAGGAGATCTGGGTGTGGGCAGGAAGGGATCTACAGGAGCAGAGTGCCACAGCAAAGACAAGACTGCAGACCAGAGTCTGCAGCAAAGATGAAGTCAGACTTTGGCCAGAGCAAAGTCCTAGGTCCTGGGTAATGGGGGGGAGAAGAGGGAAGCCAAGGGAAGGAAGGCCTATTGCACGAATCTCTTCTTGCAACAGGCCTCTAGTACCTCAGTAAACTCTATAGGGAAGACAAGGACAGAAGTTTGATTTTGCCACAAACTGAAGGAGCTTGCTGAATGCCTCACACTTTCTTGAAAATCATCCCAACAACACATTGATTCAAGATATTCAGCCACTCTTTAGAGGAATATAGCAGAATCAGAACGCAAGTTCTCCATACTCTTACATTTTATTATCACAGTGTTTAGTACATGATAAAAAATAAATTACTAGCCATGGGAGAAAGAAAACAACCCAGGAAAAATGTGATACCTAGTCCAGAAAAAAAAAATGGAGATGGCCTAGATAGTGGATATAGTTGACAAAGGCTTATGCATATCTATATAAGGACATAAATCCTACAACTATTATGTTCTTTTTTAAAAAATATATTTTATTGATTTTTCTTACAGAGAGGAAGGGAGAGAGATAGAGAGCTAGAAACGTCGATGAGAGAGAAACATCGACCAGCTGCCTCTTGCACACCCCCTACCGGGGATGTGCCCTCAACCAATGTACATGCCCTTGACCGGAATCGAACTTGGGACCCTTCAGTCCGCAGACCGACGCTCTACCACTGAGCCAAACCGGCCTCAGCAACTATTATGTTCTTAATCAGTTAATAGATTTTAAAAAATTTTGGCAGAGAAATGGAAGCTATTAAAAAAAAAAAGCTAAATGGATATTCTACAACTGGGAAGAACAATAATTGTACTTAAAATTTTATTGTTTGAGCTTAGCATAGTGTAGATGATATAAAAGTCAAATGAACTTAAAGCCTGTCAATAAAATGTATTCCATATGAAGAATCTAGAAAAAAATGTTTGAAGAAAAATGAACAGAGACTTGGCCAACACCTCAGAGTATAGCATATGTTTAGTTTTAGTCGCAGAAGAAAAGAAGACGAGAAGGGGCATAAAATGCTTTTAGGAAATAATGATAGAGAAATTTTAGTATTTAAGAAAATACCGACTTGCCCATCCCAGAAGCTTAGTTAACCCCAAGCTGAATAAATAAACTCTTAATGTGCCAGACCTAGGCATATTATAATTAAGTTGCCAATGGTCATTATGGTGGTGGTGAGGAGACCATCACATGGCTTTATGTATTTTATTACCATTCCAGAAAGCTATGGTGCAGAAAAGGTAGAACTTTAATACAGTTAAAAATGTGAAATCAGCCTGCCCGCATGGCTCAGTAATTGAGCTTCAACCTATGAACCAGGAGGCCATGGTTACATTCCTGGTCAGGTTCAATCCCCAGTATGGGGCCTGCTGGCAACAGCCAATCAATGCTTCTCTCATCTTTCTGTCTCTCCCTCTACCTTCCTCTCTGAAATCAATAAAAATATATTTACAAAAAAAGAAAAGAAAATATAGAATCATAAGGTCTTTCTACATGTCTTGGTCCATTTAGAAATAAATAATTTTGTTTTACATATTATAAAAGGATGTAGGCTCCTTGGAGATAATATGTAATATAGATATAGAATACAATTTTTCTGTAATAACATGGTTCTGACCTGACCCTGACCCTTTTATTCTACTAGGTTTCCTTTGTTTTTACTAAGCAGTGGGGAACACTAAAACACAAAACTTTCTTAATACATATTGCTTTTTTTTTAAATATATTTTATTGATTTTTTTACAGAGAGGAAGGGAGAGAGATAGAGAGCCAGAAATGTCGACGAGAGAGAAACATCGACCAGCCGCCTCCTGCACAACCCCCACTAGGGATGTGCCCGCAATCAATGTACATGCCCTTAACCAGAATCGAACCAGGGACCTTTCAGTCCACAGACTGATGCTCTACCACTGACCAAATGGGTTTCGGCAATACATATTGCTTTTAAAAGCAGCCCTAAATTCTGATCTCTGCCTAGAGTTTTAATCTTAAATTAGGTCGGCAACTGATAGCCTTTTTATACTAACAACTGTGAACCTACTTTTGTCACTAGTGTGTGTGTGTGTGTGTGTGTGTGTGTGTAATTTTAGGGATAAACAAATTATGGATGAAAATTTTTCACAGACTTGCAGAGCATGAAAAATGCTTATTTTCTTTATTTTTTTCTTATTTTCTTATTTTCTTTTCTTTATTTTTTCCTTTGTTGATTAAAGTATTACAAAGGTGTCCTTACTCCCCATTGCCCCACTCCCTAATCCTGCCCTCACCCTCACCCCCTGTTGTCTGTGTCTATTGGTTAGGCTTATATGCATGCATAAAAGTCCTTTGGTTGATCTCCCCCCCTTATTCCCACCTTCCTCTACCTTCCCGCTGAGGTTTGATGATCTGATGGATGTTTCTCTGTCTCTGGATCTGTTTTTGTTCATCTTTTTATGTTGTTCATTATATTCCATAAATGAGTGAGACCATGTGATATTTATCTTTCTCTGACTGGCTTATTCCACTTAGCAAAATGCTCTCCAGTTTCATGAATGCTGTTGCAAATGGTAAGAACTCCTTCTTTTTTTGCCAGAGTGTAGAATTCCATTGTGTAGATGTACCACAGTTTTTTTTAATCCACTCATCTGCTGATGGGCACTTAGACTGTTTCCAAATCTTAGCTATGGTGAATTGTGCTGCTATGAACATAGGGTTGCATATATCCTTTCTGACTGGTGTTTCCATACAGGTCTCCACAGTCTGCATTCCCACCAGCAGTGCACGAGGAGAGGATTCTCCAGCACTTGTTATTTGTTGATTTGTTGTTGATGATAACCATTCTGACAGGTGTGAGATGCTACCGCATGGTTGTTTTGATTTGCATCTCTCAGATGATTAGTGACTTTGAACATGTTTTCATATGTCTCTTGGCCTTCCTTATTGTCCTGTTTCGAAAAGTATCTATTTAGGTCCATTGCCCATTTTTCAATTGCGTTGTTTATATTTTTTTTGTTAAGTTATAAGAGTTCTTGTAAATGTTGGAAATTAAACCCTTATCGGTGATAACATTGGCATATATGTTCTCCCATGCAGCGGGCTTTCTTGTTTTGTTGATGGTTTCCTTTGCTGTACAGAAGCTTTTTATTTTGATGTAGTCCCATTGGTTTGTTTCCTCTTAGTTTCCATAGTCCTAGGAGCTGTATCTGTGAAGATATTGCCTCGACATATGTCCGAGATTTTGATGCCTGTGGATTCCTCTAATATTTTTATGGTTTCCCATCCTATGTTTAAGTCCTTTGTTCATTTTGAGTTTATTTTTGTGTATGGTATAAGTTGGTGGTCTAGTTTCATTTTTTTTTTTTTGCATGTAACAATCCCATTTATCATCACATCAAAATAAAATTAAGATACTTAGGAATAAATTTAAGAAGGTCAAAGACCTGTAGTTGGAAAACTACAGGACACTGAAAAAAAGAGATAGAGGAAGATATAAATAGATGGGAGAACATACCGTGTTCATGGATTGGTAGAATCAATCTCATTAAAATCTCCATACTACCCAAAGCAATCTATAGATTCAATGCACTCCCCATTAAAATACCAACGGCATATTTCAGACCTAGAACGAACTCTCCAAAAATTCATCCAAAATAAAAAAGACCCCGAATAGCTGCAGCAATCCTGAAAAAGAAGAACAAAGTAGGAAGTATCTGAATACCAGATATCAAGCTGTATTACAAAACCACTGTTCTTATAACTGCCTGGTATTAGCACAAGAACAGACATATAGACCAATGGAATAGAATGGAGAGCCCAGATATCAACCCAAACCACTACTCTCAATTAGTATTTGACAAAGGTGGCAAGAACGTTCAATGGAGTCAAGACAGTCCCTTCAATAAATGGTTTTGGGAAAATGGAAAATAATTTTTTACATTTCTGTATTAGGAAGCCTACATATATAATTCCTTTTATTCATAAATAAGATAGCTATGTGACTACTCTTGATATTTACCTTTTCTGCTCCCCCACTTTGGGGGATATATTGTACTAATAAAATTTTTCTACTGACCTATGAATATTCAAAAAGATTTTCTCAATCAAATGATATATGGACAAAATGAAATTGAAGTGATTTTTGTACCTGAAAGTCACCAAAGGCTTCCTATTTCTTATTTATTCAGATATTTTTATCAGAAGTGCATTTACTGGAATCTGCATTGGTTCTCAAAATTCCAAAGTGGTAATATCAACCAGTATTTAATTTCCTCCCCTGTATATTTCTTAATTGAAATATTTAAAATGATAAGTCAGGTTAATACTGGGGTCTTTGCTTTTAATATCAACTTTCTTTTTAGCAATTTTAACATCTGATAGTTTTTTGGTATGTGTGGTTAGAAGTTCCGTATTTGTATCCTCAGGTCTAACCTGAAACAGTTAAAAAATAATAGAAAGTAGAGTAGAGGCTACCATCATATTGTCCACATTTCCCTCATCCTTTGGAGCAAAATCCAGAAGTTTATTGTTCTTCAACCCAGTTTCCAAACGATCATGGCAAATTAAGACTAGACATGGCACGATCTGGTTTTTACCCCACCAATTCAAGAATCGCAGCCCAGACACATTAAGTGTAGGTGTTCTTTGGAGAAGGTAGTTGAAATGAATCTAAAAGCATTTATACATTTTAAAATAATTGCTCATGAAAAATATTCACATAGGACAAAAGAAAAGATGCCCAATGAATGGGAGGTTCATTAGATTATATCTCTGACACTGGATACTTTATTAATAAATTTGGCTATAATTTCTAAAACCAGTTTTTAAGTCTGAATTGACATTTGTGCATTCTACTCTATTTTTCTTTGCCTAAAGTTCCTTGCTTTTCAGTTTTTGTTGCAGGCAATAAGAACCTTACATTTAAGGCAATGATGGATTTAAGCCACCAATGAAATACATTAGCTAATGTTAACTCAAAAGTCCAAAGACAGGCTACTTTGGGAATGATCCAGTAGCTCAGTGACTTTTTAAATTATTTGTTCTGCCTTCCTGGTATTTGTTACATTCTGATAATCCTGTCTTGGTTTTGATATGGCTTCCAGTAGCTCCTAAGGCTTATTGTTTCCATATTTACCTCCACTAAAGTCCTGATGTTTATTCTGATTCAATTGGGCAGATCCTATTTCCACCTCAGAAGGAATCACTGTGGCCATGATGGTGGAAAGCCCTAACTGTTGTATCCTGGATACTGTGTTTCATCTCTGGAGTAAAGCATGGAGTTAATTTTTTTGAAAAGCCTGGGTCCCCAGTGAAGTTCGAGCTTCTAGAAAAGAAAAGGAGAGAGTAAATGTGAAGGGAGGTGATTCATGTTCATCACAAAAGCTCTCTTCTTTCACATCCATTGCAGCTTACCTTAGCTTTAACATCTCCTTTAAACCCAAACTTTCTCTCATTCCTACCATTAGGGAGCTTTCCCTGGAACAGTCAGAAATGCACTCTTTTTCTGGCTAATCATTTTACATTTTTGGGGCACACCCATTGCTATTTTCTTTGTCAACAATTTTCCTTTGTATTGTTAGTTAATATTTGAAATTTCCTCACAAAAGGGATCCTTCTAAAGTGTATTTTATTAGTTAGGTAGCTTATACCGAACAGACACTCTGCATTGGCTCTGTTAGCAATGCACAATATATTCTTTTTTTTTTTTTTAGGTTTTTTTTTTTTTTGTCTTGAATAGTTTTGGTTTTTTTTAAAATTGTTTGAAGGATTACAAATAGTAGTATATATGTCCCCTTTTTTTTCCCCCTTGACCTCCTCCCAACCTCCTCTACTCTACCTTCCCCCCCATCCCCCGCATATGCCTTCACCTACCTCCCCCATGTCTCTTATCCATTGGTTATGTTTATATGCATGCATACAAGTCCTTGGCTTTGATCTCTTACAGCCCCGCCCCCACCTCCCTTGCCTTCCTGCTATAGTTTGACAGTCTATTCAATGGTTCTTTATTTCTATAACTATTTCCTCCCATTTCTTTTCTTTAAAAAAATCTTGCAACTAGACTAGAAATAAACATATAATAACAAAAAACGTTTGAGTCCCAATTTCAGTGTCCAACAGTTCTAAGACCCAATTTCAATGTCAAAATGTTCCTTATGTGTACATGTCAGCAATGATACCTGGATGATGGACAAATGGTGGCAATGCAGGTCCAACCCTCTCTGGTTTGGTCCTGGGTAACCTGCAGCAACGCACAGCTGCTGACTGCTAGCGTGGCACAATATATTCTTTAAAACAAATCACTATTTAATTAAAAAAGATCTAAACACTAAGATATAAAAGGCATAGCACTAGTAGCAAGTGTAAATTTCAGTAATTTGAAATCATGAAATTTTACTTCAAGTTTTATAAAAGGAACCAGTCAGGCATCGTACTGAAATCACATTTCTGAAATAATTTCTCCTTTTGAAGCTATTTATTTTTATGAAACTCCTTGCCCCTCAATATGTCATATATAGCAGGTCCTTACATGTAGCAGGTGCTCAGTCTATGTCTCTTTGTTTCTTGAATACTACATTTTCACTCTACAGTATGAATTAACTTTTTGGGCAAAACTGTATATTTACTGACTTATTATAGAACCTTCTTAACTAGCATAATGAATGATTCAAATTATTGAATTTGATCTGTGTCTCACTTAAAAGATCTTTTATTCCCAGTAGTACCAAAGGGTAGAGAAGAGGTGCTTCTGACGAAGAAGTAGAAGGCTTTGTCCTTGTCTAACAAATCAAAATTCATGTATATTGTAAACTCAGAATTCTGTAAGATGGACATATCCAGTCCATGCCAGGGAAGAAGAATCATAGTGCTTTGCCTTTGATTTTAAGCCCTCTCCTTTTTAATATACAAATATACCACCATGTACCTCTATCTCTACCACCACCACACCATCATGATCAGCAGCAACAATCCAAATTTATTTCAGGACCAGCTCAGCAATTTAGGCACAAGCCTATCTCAGGTGAGAATTACATCTACTGATATGGTTGAGCTAAAGATTTTCACATAGAGTAAATCCCATAGATGGACATTTGTCTCCAACATCCTATTTTTATTGGTACTTTCTGAATTCGCTACTGTCCTTCCTTAGACATCTTTTCTAGTCTAAAGATCAAATCTGGTTCTTATCTGAATGCCTCCTCTTCCATTTTTCTTCCCATGAAATTCACTTGAAATAAAGTATAATTTTTTTGGCTTTGGAAGTGAATAGTTCCCATCAACTGGATATAGATTATGCTGATGGGTTCAAGTTACCTCCTGCAGTTAACTTTGTGATTGGCCCTCATGAGCATTGTGTTGGAAATAGAAGAGCAGAAGGTAGTAGAAAGAAATAGGAAAGACAGCATTACTCTATCAGGGTTACTTGGTATATTTTATTTGTGTCACATAGCACCTCTACAACTTGAGTATATGAGCCTCATACTTTGGTTTCCATTTGTGAACTGTCACTGGGTTAGTTGAATGATCAAACTATTTATTTAGGCAAAGGACTTGGAATGCTAGAGGTTTAATCTGCTGTCTATATTATAAAAGCTCAGTATTTGTTTTTAAAATGCACATTGCTTCTATCATATATTTTTATATAATGGACTAGAAAATGTTAACTGCTTAAATCTGTGGACGTGAATGCTGATTTTTTAAGTATTCCTTTTTTTCTGTATTAAACTTTAAGTTTTAGATGAAAGGAAGACATTCAGTTCTTCAGCAAAAGTAATACCCTATAAATAATCACATTAATCAATAGGGATTTCTTCTCCATTGTTTTTTCCAGCATCTTCCACTTACTTGGTTTTGACTACTCCTCAAGACATTGTAAGTTTTGAGTTTAGAATACATTGTAAAAATACTTAACATGATGATTAGGTAGTTCTTCAGAGGTTCATTAATATCTTATTATTTTACTGATTATTGTAGTTTAGTTCAGCTTTTATTTTAAGTGTTTATTCTGGCTCAGTCACTTAGTGAGGTCAGCCTGTAGGGGACAGTCAGTCCAGATCAGGAGATACTTTGTTGATTATTCATGCCCTGCCTACTTTTTATAGAATGCAGCAAAAAAAAATATCTATCTCTGACCTTCTACACATTTTATTATTACTCATTAGGCCAGTTTCTGCTATCCCCACTGACCTTCATAGAAGAGAAGGATACACATTTGCTAGTTTTAGGTTTGACCTAGGAATATATTTGGTTACACAGATCAGTGTCTAAAGGATTTAAATGTACAAAGTGGTTTCTGACATGTTGGGTTATCTAAAGAAAAGAACAAGAATTAAAGGAGGTAAGGAAGTAAGGGAAAGTATGGGGCTGATGATTAAAGGCAGGGAAAAATACAGTGGTTTATAGGAATAACCACTGACCTTGTCCAGTGTGGAACCTACCTCCTTCAATCTGCCCTCCTCATTTATGATGGATACAGCAATGTAGCTGAAAGACTGAAATCTGCAGTTAGTTTTGGGGAAAATAGAAGCCTAGTTCCTGCACACTTTCTGGTTAAAGCAACCTTAGACAAATCTTTTAAGTTTTTGCTTCAGTTTCTTCTTCTGCAAAATATAGTTATTAATAAAATATCTATAAGATATCTTCATGTCATAAGACTACTGTGAGGATCAAATAAATAATGTATGTAAAAAATATTTTGTAAGTGGTAATGTTTAGCTAATCATGTGTTTGATAAACACTGATGAGTGCATTCAGCCTTCAAAGACATCTCAGTTTTATTTGCTCTTGGCTTTTGTTTTCAGCTTTCTGCTTCCCCTTGCTAGGTGTTAGTCTCACTGAGCCACAGAATGTCCTTTTCATGTTCTACTAGTACATGAGTTTTTCTTGCCTTGGTTCTTCTCCCAGTGGTGAAAAGTACTGGTTGATATAGTTCATTACAAAGAGCTCAAAGAAGGCCACACATTCTGAGAACTTTAATATACTTCTGGCTGACTGAAGGATGATAGAGGCTGAGAGGTGGCTCAGAGGAACAAATGGTGCTTTCTGCCTTGTCCAGGTAGTCTCACTCATTGCCTTATGTGCCATCATGACAAGTTTCCTCATAATTGTGAGAATGAGGAAAAAGTGGCTCTATGGTATGAGAAGAGAAATGTGGTTTTATAAATGCTAAGGTGATGGGTGACGTTTTATTTATGTTATTAAAGGTAGAAAATCTACTCACGTCCCAAAACAGTTGAATAGTAAGTCACACTCATTTGGTATTTTGTTCCACATTGATTCAGGTTCATATATTCAGCCCAGTGGAGGGGGCATAGCATCATTGTCAGAAAGACAATGCAAATTCTAGTTTTTATTATTTTGTAATATTGGAGAAACATTAAAAATATACTACTTCTACCTTATTCAGTAGAATAGATAAGAGACACATGAAATTATTTTGATTTAAAAAAAATATGTCCTTTAGATATTTGGAAGAAATTATAAAGTATAATTATATAAATTTGGTATTCTTTATAATTTCGGAGTACAACATTTATTTTTGTGCTTTTAGTAATGTATGCAGTGTTGAAAGCATTGAAGTTGCATTAAATAAAAAAATGTGAAACATGTTCCACATTTATTTTGTTGTCTTGCTATACCAAATGGAATTTGTTCAAGTGATATACTGCTGAATGCTGCCTTTTATTCTTTAAAAAAACAAATTTAGAAACAAATGTTTTAAAAATTATAATATTTTAATCTTTTATAAACATAATATTTAAATCCCTAAATTATTGAACAGAGCACTTTAGAAGGAATAGTTGAGGGCAGGAGGATAGCCCTAATGTGTAGATTCCGTGTCGTCTCATATGTAATGGTATTAAATTTGTCGGTTAATCCCAAAACACTCCATGTAATAGATATTTTTTCATTGGATCATTGTCCCTTATTTTAAGAGGATATTGCTCCAGCTTTGTTTTAACATTGGATTCAAAAAACTTCTAAGCCTTTTTTTAACACATGAATTGGAAGCAACTTTTTTTTTTTAGCTGATATCCTATTTTAATTGATGTCTCCTAATTAAAAATTAAAGTCACTTTATTGGTTAATAAGCTCCTAGTAATTATAAATCAATGCTACATAAAAATAGTTGACATTTATTGAGCATCAGGCATTGTAAGCCTATAAGAGTCATTAACATGTTTAAACCTTATGATCTATCTAGGAGGTAGGAAGTACTTATTTTATAATTTACTAGAGGCCTGGTGCATGAAATTGGTGCACAAAGAGGAGATGTTCCTCAGCCCAGCCTGCATGCTGTCCAATCTGGAACTGGGATTGGGCTTAAATGGGCAGTTGGGCATCCCTCTCACAATCCAGGATGGCTGACTCCCAACCGCTTGCCTGCCTGCCTGCCTGATTGCCCCTAACTGCTTCTGCCTGCCAGCTTGATCACCCCCTAACCATTCTCCTGCCAGCCTCTTTGCCCCTAACCATTCCCTTGCCAGCCTGGTTGCCCCCAACTGCCCTCCTCTGAAGGCTTGATCCCCCCAACTGTCTTCCCCTGCAAGCCTGGTCACCCTTAACTGTCCTCCCCTGCAGGCCTGCCCCGCAACTGTACTCCAATTCGGGCCTGGTCCACCCCCCCATCTGCCCTCCCCTGCAGGCCTGGTCCCCCCCAATTTTCCTCCCCTACAGACTTGGTCCCCCTCTATTGTCCTCACCTGCAGGCCCAGTCACCCCTAATTGCCCTCCCTGCAGGCTTAATCTCCTCCCAACTGTCCTTCCTTGCAGGCCCAGTCACCCCTAACTGCCCTCCCCTGCTGACCATCTTGTGTGCACATGGGGGTGGCCAACTTGTGTTTTGGAGTGACGGTCAATTTGCATATTACCTCTTTATTAGATAAGATCTCTATTTTACAGTTGAGAAAGCCGTTTAAAATAGTGTGCCCAACATCATGGCTACTAGTTGTGGCAAAGCCAGAGTATGACTTCAGGCAATTGAGAATTCACTACTCTTAACCCTTTGCACTCCGAACCATTCTGGACATTGGCTACCAGCTACTCCGAACCATTCTGGATATTGGCTACTAGCTACTCGATGCTACTTTGCGAATCGTGCGTTGAATTAACTCAGTTCCCCGTAATCACTAATAAACTGCAATGTCCCCTGAGAGGGGACATCCGAGTGATATGCTAGAATTCCGATGTCCCCTGAGAGGGGACAGCGGAGTGCAAAGGGTTAATTATTATGCCATGTTACAAATATAGAAGATATACATAAAAGCCACAAAATATGCACATTAAGCACAGACCAACAAATGTTGGTCTTCCATTTTATAAAATCTTTATCTGCTTTTGTTAGGTGAAAACAAGCTTTAGAAGAACTCAGACATTTGTATGCTATAACTACTAATAGAGACTGCTTATTCTTAAATATTTACTGTTATAAACTTTATTAAACATATTATATGTCCTTCCTGGAGCTGTTTCCTTTGTTAATTTTGTGTTTACAGATTTTAGAATTCTTCCAGTTTTGACATTTTATGAGTTCACAATCCTCTTTATTTTTAACTAGAGCCCTGGTGCATGAAATTTGTGCTCTGATGTGGTTCCCTCAGCCTGGCCTGTGCCCTCTCGCAGTCTGGGACCCCTCGGGGAATGTCCAGTTGCTGATGTAGGCCCGATGCCCCTCAGCTGGCAGTCGGACATCCCTTTTGCAATCTGGGATCCCTCGCTCTTACTGCTTGTCTGCTTGCTGCTTACCTCTCAACTCACTGCTCCTCGAGCCTGGCTTCTGACTGAGCAGTCCTCCCCCTGTGGGAACACACTGACCACCAGGAAGCAGGTCCTGCATTAAAAGTCTGCCCCTGGTGGTCACTGCATGTCATAGGTTTTTCTAGTCATTCTACCATAATGGTTTCTTAGGCTTTTATTATATCGAGTCCTGGTTTTCCTCACTTGAAATTCTGTTGATTGATTGGCTCCTTTAACTCTTCTTTTTTTCTTCACTCATATGATTTAAGGAGGCAAGATAACTCATGAATGATACTGCGTTTTTATTTTCATCCAATTCAAAATGTTTTATAATTTTCCTTTTTATTTCTTACCAGAGGCCTGATGCACGAAATTCGTGCATGGCGTTTGGGGGTGTCCCTCATCCCAGCCTGCACCCTCTCCAATCTGGGACCCCTTGAGGGATGTTAAATGGCAGTCGGACATCCCTCTCACAATCCAGGACTCCTGGCTTCCAACTGCTCACCTGCCTCCCTTCCTGATTGCCCCTAACCACTTCTGCCTGCCAGCCTGATCACCCCCTAACATTCCCATGCCAGCCTGATTGATGTCTAACTGCTCCCCTGCCAGCCTGTTTGCCCCCAACTTCCCTCCTCTGCCAGCCTGGCCACCCCTAACTGCCCTCCCCTACAGGGTTGATCACCTCCAACTGCCCTCCATTGCAGACCTGGTCCCTCTCAACTGCCCTCCTTTGCAGGCCTGGTGCCTCCCAACTGCCCTCCCTTGCTGGCCATCTTGTGTTGGCCATCTTATGTCCACTTGGGAACAGGATCTTTGACCACATGGGGGCAGCCATCTTGTGTGTTGGAGTGATGGTCAATCTGCATATTACTCTTTTATTAGATAGGATAGAGGCCTGGTACATGGGTGGGGGCCAATTGGTTTGCCCTGAAGGGTGTCCCAGATCAGGGTGGGGATTCTCTTGGGGTGTGGGGTGGCCTGGGACAGGGGCCTGTGGTGGTTTGCAGGCCAGCCACGCTCCTCAGTGACCCAAGCAGAGGCCCTGGTATCTGGAATTTATTTACCTTCTACAATTGAAACTTTGTAGCCAGGAGCAGAGCCAAGCCCCCTGCTCACTCTGTGGCTGCCACCATTTCTGTTTGGTTTTATGTATCTTCTATAATTAAAACTTTGTAGCCTTGAGTGGAGGCCTGGGCCTGCCAGGGTGTGTGGAAAGCTTGGCTTCCTCTATTGTTGAAAGCCAAGCCTCTCAACTGCTCTCTGTGGCTCCAGCCATCTTGGTTGGGGTTAATTTGCATACTCTCTCTGATTGGCTGGTGGGCATGGCTTGAACGGAGTGATGGTTAATTTGCATATTACTCTTTTATTATGTAGGATTGGACCCATGGGTTATTTAGAGGTATATTATTCAGATTCAAATACATACTGATTTTCCTGATATTTTTCTGTTAGTGGTTCTAATTTAATTCTGTTGTGATCAGAAAACTTATACTAGTAACTTCAGTTTATGAAATTTGCTTACAGTTTATTAAAACTTGTTTTGTGGATAGAATATGGTCTGTCTTGATGAATGTTCTGCATGTATATGAGAAGGATGTGTATTTTTCTGTTGTTGGGTGGGGTGTTCTATAAATGTCAATTAGCCAAGTTGGTTAATATTGTGTTCACAATCTTTATATCCTTCCTGATTTTCTTTCTATTTGTTATGTCAGTTATTGGAAGATGAATATGAAAATTTTATCTGTTAAAGTCCATTTTATCTTTATCTTTTTTAGTTCAATCAGATTTTACTGTATGTATTTTGAAGTTCTGATGGTAGGTGTATAAATATTTAGGATTGTATGTTCTCTTGATGAGTTGACTCTTTTATTATTATGAAATGAGTCTCTTTATTCCTGGTAATATTGACTGGTATTAATAAAGCATGACATATCTTCTTTAATCCTTTTACTTTTAACCTTTCTGTGACATTATATCTGAAGTAGATTTCTATAAACAACATTTAGCTTGGTCTTTTGTTTTTATATGATTTGAAAATCTCTGCCTTTTCTTTTGTGTGTATAAACTACATTTTATGTGATTACTGATATGGTTGAATTTAAATCTAGCATGTTGCGGTTTGTTTTCTATTTGCCCTATCCATGCTTAGATTCTATTTTCCTCTTTTCATACTTTTTGTTAATGACAAATAATTTCATGATTCTTATCTCTTTTATTGCTGTATCTCTTTTTTTTATTCTTTCAGTGGTTACTATATTGCTTACAGTATGCTTCTTTAACTTAACACAGTATAGTTTTATATAATACTATTGTACTACTTCATATATGGTATATAAAAAAAAAAGTTAGTGATTCAAAACAACTGGGGCAATAGGATAGAGGACCATACTGAATTATGCCTGTAAATTTTGAAAAATGCCTCACTTCAGATGCCCTCCTACTGACTTCTTGCTCTCTGATAAGAACGCTGATAACACCCTTTTCTTTTTCTGGATGAGAAAACAGAGGTTGTCCAGTTGAACCAGTCGCTGGTTAACGTGAATTTAGTAAATGGCAGACACAGGCCTAACAGAGCATAATACTGGCCTTAAGTCAGCTAGATCTAGATTTGAATTCTAGCAAAAATAATTGCTAGATATGTGACCCTGGATAAGTTATTTAAGCACTCTTAACTTTTATGTCTAAAATCCTATATAATAATGTGCAAATTGTTTGGGAGTTCAACCACTCGCTATGATGTGCGTTGACCAACATGGGGCAGCTCAAAACATGGTGGGTGTGTGCGATGTGGTGCTTGCAGCAGGAGGCAGTGGAGGCATTGCTGGCCCTGATGGGCCTTGAGGAGAGTGGGACCCCAGTGGGATGGTGGAGCGGGTGAGTGGGTGGAGCCAGGCTAAGGCAAGTGCAAGCCGGGGCCAATTGCTTTGCTGATCACCCCACAGATGGCAACCAGTGGCAGCTGCAAGGAGCCAAGCAAGGGGCCAGGCCCTGACTAATTGCCCCACAGACAGTGACCAGTGAGAATTTTTTTTGTGAGAATTAAAGTATTATGTTTAGTGGTAAGAATGCAAGAAATGGTAGCTTTTTTTCTTCTTCTTCTTCTTGAATGGGATGTAACTGCGGTGCTAAAGATGGAAGACAACAATTCCGATTATAGAAAGAATCTTTGAAATACCAAACAGCAGCCTTACCTTTGTTAATGTTACTTAGGTGGAGGGTACCTTCCCCCACCCACCCCCTCCATTTCCTGACTTTTTTTGTAGTATTCATCTTCCCACACTGAGATACATACAAAAAAAAAAAAACTGCATGGAAGGTTTTTCACTTGCAGCCGTTCTCACAGTTGCTAAGAGAACTGCTCTACTATAAAGTTAGCTCATATTTGCTCCAGCTAACTTGACTCTGAAGGCGTTAAAGCAGTGAACTGTTCAGTTAAACTCCACATTCAGGAAGCATTTGTTCTTATCTTCAAAGCAAGAAGAAAAGGAAGCAGGAATGAATTCTTCAAAGAAAGCATGTCTAGGGTCTGCAGTTGTTTTAAGTATATTCTCTCTAAAGAGGTTTTTCTTTTCTTTTTTCTCAAGTTAAATGTATTCAGAAAAAATGGCATAATTAAATACCAAACGTGAGCCATTTAAAAATAAAATAAAAGGAAAAGAGGTCACACCTGGAGCAACTCAAACAAATCATAAACTATAATATGATACCACTAAAATATTGATTAAACTTCTATGTAAAAAATAACTTGCCTATATATTCTTTGAAAAGAATGTAAATCACTCAAATTATAACTTTTTAATTATTCTTGAGTCTTCATAATACTTAATAAAATAATTTTTATTGGGTAAATATTTGTTAAGTACACTTAGAAAGTTCTATTTGGTTTATATTATGTTATGCTTTAATAAATACTTTAATAATGCTCTCCCAAGAAGTAGTAGATGTTCCTGTTTTGGAAAAGTTCTCTTGAGGAAAAGAGGTGATACTGAAAACAATTTAGGTGTAACTATGAAGTAATAAATCCTGCAGAAATTTATGTATTTTACATATTTCTCAAGGAAAGGGTTTTGGTGTGTTTTTTAAAAAAATATATTTTTATTGATTTTTTACAGAGAGGAAGGGAGAGAGAGCTAGAAACGTCTATGAGAGAGAAGCATCAACCAGCTGCCTCTTGCACACCCCCTACTGCGGATGTGCCCGCAACCAACTTACATGCCCCTGACCAGAATCGAACCTGGGACCCTTCAGTGCGCAGACCAATGCTCTACCACTGAGCCAAACCGGTTTCGGCTTGGTGGTTTTTTGGTTTTTGTAAAACCGGAATAATTTTTACCTTTATAGAGCCTTTGCTTTAAGAATCAACTTAAGTGCCATTTTAAATTCATCAATACAAAACACATCAGAATCTTATTTTTTTTAATTGCCCTATTCTCTATTGGTTTTTATTCAAGTCACAGTTAACAACAAATCAGCTTTGGTAGTAACTTTATTAATATTCAATTTGGAATTAAAAATAAATTTAACAGAATTACCAGCAATAGTAATAAAAAATAAGTTTCTAATTTTTTCTGGAAGTTCAAAAATATTCATGGAATTTTCTCTCTTTCTAAAAATAACTATAATCAGGTTGGCATGTCTTTTAGCTATACTCAATATATTTACATTAGATATAAAGAAAAGATGGCAAAATGAATTAATATATCTTTTCTTATTAAGTTGTTTGAAGCCTTTGCTTCTTTTACCTTTATACTCTAATTATGATTTATGTACTTACAAACAAAAATAAAATGGAGTCACCCTGGAGTCAAGGTAGAGCTAAATTCTGTAACTTATACTATTTCTTATAAAGTGGTAGGTAGAATTTCTTTATGGAGATTCAAACAAATAACTCCTGGCCCAAAACAATAGTCAGGGTCATTACCTTAAAGGTCCTGTCCAACCTTCGAGTCTCTGAGACTGCATTGCTCTGAACATAGCCACATGCAGTGAAGTAATACATGACTAATGTTGACCTTTAGCTGTCTTATTATAAAATCCTTCTCCTTTTGTCTGGGAAGAATAAGCCAGGAATATTCATCACTGGTTATCTAATTTCACAGTAAGCTTTGTATTGAGACACCAAACAGTTTGGTCATGTGGCTTATATGTAGATATTGAAAAATAGTTTAACTGTTGTTTTGATGTCTATAATGATTGAAATGGTATGACTGTAATTCAAGCCTATGGATTGGATTATGACGAAATTTGTTGTTAAGATGTACAAATACATTTCAAAGAAAAAATGATTGATATAATTAAGCTATATTGCTTAATTATTGAACTTATAGCCTGTTCATATAAATCATAGTCTCATTGAACTTATAGCCTGTTCATATAAATCATAGTCTGTATGCTGACTCATTGCATACTTAGAACAGTTTGAAGAGGCTGTTGTATGGTTACTGTTTGACTCTTGGCCTTGACTAGGTGCTTATATTTGCAAGGGTTGTGGGGGATAAAGGGCAGGAGACCAGGGAGAGAGGACAGAGAGAAAGGGACAAGAGAGAAGGGGGAGCAAGGGAAAGAGGGTGGGGAAGAATGATGGATTGTTTATTGCCTACATTTTAAAAATCCTATTGTCTTAATTTAAAACAGTATCTCATTAAATGTTGAGTAAACATTATAAAGAAATATATTTTTTCATATATAAATAACCTTTCGATTGCATTTAAAAAGTCTCATTCTTGTAAATCTGGTTTGTGTGAAAAATGATTTCATGAAACCATGAGAAGTAATAAGTCCATATTTGTATATGGCTTTGCATGCAATATGTAAATGTTAGCTTATTTTGTTACAACAAGAAAATCACTTCATAAGACAGATTATGTAAAAATGTAATTTGTGAATAGGTTATATTGGGAAGTTTTTGCTGCTGCATTGATTTAATATCCTTCAATATTGCAGAAGTACTATCAATACTATGTAAATTAGGTGTGGACAACTTGTGAGCTAATAAAATCCAACAGCATGCATCAGATGATTGGTGGAAATCAAGCAATATGGTTGGTTTCAAAGTAACATTTGTATAAAACAATCTTTCAGTCTTTTAAAAAGAAAGTGTGAACATAGTAATTGCAAAATATTTTAACATGGATAAAGAATACAAGTTGTGGAAAGCTTGTAAACTTGCCATCTAAAACTGATTACCCTTTTGAGCATTTCATGCCTTTTGACAGTGAAAAGTGCACCTTACAAAAGCTGTTACACAAACCATTATATTTAAAAGGTTCCATTTCATACCCCCAAATTACAATTATTTGTTGTAAGTGAAAATTTAAAATTTCTTTCCTGTTTATTTTGGTAGCAATTACTGTGAATTTTGCCTTTCTCTTCTCCCTTCTTCCTTGCAAACTAGAAATTAGTCTTTTTGATTTCTTTATTTCGCTATAAACAGTCAGTTTTTTTATTACAGGTTACATTCAGAGATGATGTAATGAAATATTTCAGAGCCTGAACCACTCACATATTTACTCCATTTAATAACAAAATACTGAACCTAGAGTACCAAGATCCTTCATATATCTGAGAAAAAAAGTTTTGCAAGATGATCCAGTCCTCACAGAATATAAAATCCAGTGAACCATACACAAGTACACAACATATACACAAAGATTATCTTACTTGCAATCTTGTTAAACATCCTGAAAAGGTCTTATTCATTTATGTTAGGAAGAAACTTGGAAACATGTCTCTTATTTTAGGACTGCATTCTCCATGTTATGAGTATTTCTTTCATTGTGTAACAAGCACTTTGAGCTTCTGGCAGGCCTTCCTACTTCTTTTTGAGTGTCTTCTTTCTTTTTTGTCTTATTTGTAAACCATTATCTGTTAGAAAGAGCTATTGACTGGGATTTGGGAGTTCTGAGTTCTGATGCCAATAATGACACTAACTAATGGATCCATGTGGTTTGTCGGTCTCAGATTCCCTCTGAAATGAGCCCTCTGAAATGAGGGCCTGAACTATATGATTTCCTGGATACTCTTTAACTTTAAAATGCCTTCATATTGGGAAATGGGCCAATTATCTGAAAACCTGTTACAATTCCCCTCCTAATTTTTGAGTGGTCAATTTACTGAATCGATAATTTACCTAAAAGCAGTCTACTTAAATATAAATTCACTGAATGGTTATTTTGTTAAATTTGCCAAGAACCAGTTTTCTAAATTATCAACTGCCCAAAATATGTTTCTATTAACTACATAAAAAATTTATCACAAGTAATGCATAGAATAATTGCAGAAACTTTAAAAATTTCTGGCAAGAAGTATTGATTACTTGAAATTTTCCATAGCAATCCCACCACAGACACATTTGCAACAGAAATATTCATCAACTGAGTGCCAAATTTATCTTGCTTTTCATATACTGATGGCCTTGCAGTTGCTTAACACAGAAGGGACATATCCATCTAAGTTGGCTCATTGACAAACTTGTGAATTAGAAGTATAAAATTCATTTAATGGATGAAAATGTCGTGAAAGGAAAAAAAATCTTTCCTATTGTCATTTATAAACTCCATGGAATTCAAGACATGCACACCTCTTGAATATAAAATAAATTCTCATTTTCAAACATTATTGGCCCAGAGAAAGACAAAATTCCAGAATATTGTTATATAATGACATAGTTACCTATAGGCTACAGTGCTGACTTGTAGTAATATTTCAGGTAAATTAAAACCTTAAACTCATCAACATAAATATCAAAGAATCTTTAAAAGCTCTTTTAAAACTTTCATTTAACACAAATTATGTCATCAATATATACAATTAAAAAAAGTTTTCAGTGAACTGGTCAATTTGTCAGTTTGGCTGGCCATATGGCAATATGATTCTTAGTGAGTTGATTTTTTGGCAAGGTAGACCTGATGTTATCATACCCTTATCACCATCTGTGCAGAGCAGGGGCCAGTGAACTGTAATGGTAGCTCCCTACTGTCTTTAGAATGAGAGTGCTTTTTCCTCAGCCATACCTTAGAGCTGCAGTTGGAACCACTTAGATTTTTTGCCTCTGTATGAATGAAAGGGGTTGAGGGAAGGGCAAGAGAATGAATGAGCATGTCTGCCACAACATAGATTGATGGTGTGGGTAAGAATTGAGGAATTTATTTTTTTCTGCTCTTCTGATCACTGTAGCAAAATATGTCTCATGTTAGTATTTGAATGAAGCAACAAAATGAATAGATCAAGGTATGTGATGAATTCCTTGACATATATCAAGGAAAGATGGTTCAGTGCTCCAGCCAGAATAAGCATGTAGTTGGACTTAGAGGAGTATTGTAAAGTATCGCTGTAGAGTGTAGTTTTCTATCTTTGGCCTGTAATCTTCCTTCAAATTCTGTCTGCTTCTCATTTAACATTTTTCATTGCAATGTCATCCTACCTAACAAAGATGGAATATGCTAATTGACCCTCACACCATCACAAGGATGGTGGAGCCCATAGCCAATGAAGAGGGAATATGCTA
This sequence comes from Pipistrellus hanaki, assembly GCF_964339955.1. Classification (NCBI taxonomy): domain Eukaryota; kingdom Metazoa; phylum Chordata; class Mammalia; order Chiroptera; family Vespertilionidae; genus Pipistrellus; species Pipistrellus hanaki. The sequence continues at coordinate 42,949,353 of NC_140513.1, read as the reverse complement.
ATTGACTATCACGCCCTCAAAGATGGCGGCGTCCACAGCCACAAGATGGCAGTGCCCAGTCCTTTTAGCCCCACCAGGGCAGCAGGGGCTGTCCCAAGGCACAAGCAAGCCTCCTGAGTCCCCCAGCCCCCCAGCTACCCAGGGCTGGCCCAAGGCACAGGCAAGCCTTGGGGGGGGGGGGGGCTACCCAGATGACACCCGAGGTGCAGGCAAACCTCAGATGGCTGTTGCTCAGCCTCTCAGGGCAACTCGAGGCTCAGGTAACCAGCACTATCCTAGGCTTGTGCTGCCAGCAGTGGCAGCAGCAGAGGTGTGATGGGCATCGCCTTCCACTGACCGCCAGGTTGCCTCCCACCCCTGAGGGCTCCTGGACTATGAGAGGGGGCAGGCCAGGCTGAGGGATCCCCCTCCAGTGCATGAATTTTCATGCACTTGGCCTCTAGTTAGGTCATAAAGTTAAATATGTTTTTCTTGGAGTTGCTGAAGGCAATTTTTGACTGTATGTAAAGGTTAGGGAGCAGCAACCACTAGTGCCTATGTCAAAGATTCCCAAACCCATTTTTTTAAGAATTAACTAGTTGAAACTGGCCCTTCTTTTGCCATTTGGGAAGCTGCAGCCAGTCATTCCTATTCCTTTAGAAGCGGAATTGACAGTGGGCACTGTTTAGTCATTTTTTTATTCCTGATTCAAATTTCAACAAACCTAACTGTATTGTTGCCTCAGCAAAGTAGTACAGAACCCACAAGATGCAGAATTTTTATTAGTCTTTTCTGACATCTACAGACTAGAACAGATAGCCATCTTGTGAGGTGCTCAGCATTGCTAGAAATGAAATGAAATTTTTTTTTAGAGGATAACTACACATGCAAAATAGCTCGGTTAAAAAATTACAGGATGTCTAATTCCTATAACAGATTAAAAATGTAGAAAAGACTGCTGCTTTAGACAGGACTACATAATGTTTAATTAGTAAAACATTTACATTGTCATATTATAAACTAATACAGCATATGGCTGGGTTGAAAAAGAAAGAAAAAACGGTTTGCTCCTCGAACCTAATAAGCTGTGTAGTATATTCAAGTCCTCACTCTGACCATGGCTAAATGTGTGACCCTAGGCTCATAGTTATTTAAACTTTGAGCCTAAGTCTTCTCACCCATAAAAATGGGGTAATAATAGGACCTTCATGGGATTTCTGGACAGATGAAATAATGCATGTACATACAATCCTTAACCTAAATGTTAACTAATTAGTAAATAGAGGCTACTACCTTTTTTGTGTGTATGTGAAAAGTTTCAATGATTGTTAAGAGAATATAGAAGAATGTCAGTTGAATGTCACCAAGTTCAAATAAATTTTAAGTGATTAATTAATGATGAAGTTAGAAAGATTACTATTAGGCTAATTATTTGTTCTTAGCATTTTGGCTAGGAAAATTAAAGTTCTCTGCATGCTTCTGTCTTATAAAAACAAAGGAAGCCTGCTAAGCCACCTTTTCCAAGATGACATGATTAGAGCATTGGATCTGAATCCACAATTTAGTGAATCCGATATACTTATTAAAACACAGTAAATGATGTGTCAGAAGGTTAAAAGCAATAGCTGAAGACTTAATTTGCTCATTTGGGTTTATTTAATCCTTGTTTCTTCATAAAAGAAATTACACAAAAAATCTGTTCAGACTTACAAATGTTGGAATATGAGAGTTGTAAAATTCTGCCATAAAGAGAATTGAAAATGAAGTCATTAGATAATTAAAAAATAAATTATTCATGATGAGTAATTGATTGAAAATGGCTCCAATAGAAAATTATATATGTATTTATTTATTTATATTATATATATATTTATATATATAGTTATTATATATATATATATAATTTTAAAGTGTTACATGTCTCTGATAGTACTCTAATAGTATTATTTCAGCTGGGTCTAAACTCATCCCTTTATACATTCATTTGTTCATACAACAATTAAAGATACTCTGTGTCTTGAGCCCAGTTGCATATTTGTGAGTGAAAAGGTCCATATGCTCATAATGTTTATAATCTTGTTGGAGAGACAGGTACACTACAAAATTATAATTATTTTGTGCTGAGTAAAGATAGGACATGAGACCCAGAATTGTTAAGGGGGCGGGGGGGGGGGGATTGTAGTGGTTTGCGACGCTGTCTGGGGAAGTGGAATTTATATTTAGAGCTGAAAGATGAAGCAAAGAAGGTAAAATTGTTTCAATAAGAAGGAACTCCTTATTCAAAGGTCCCAGGTTTGGAGAACTGAGAGTACTTCCTTGTGGATAGGTTGTAGATACTCTTTGGAAGATAGATGGTAGTCAGTAGTTTTATTCTCAAGAGCCTTATAAACTCTGTTAAGGGATTTGCAGTTTATCTTGAGGATATTGGGACCTAATGAAAGGATTGGCATGAACTCTAGGGAGTTGGAAGCATAAAGATATGTGAATAGGTTTTTGAGAGATATTAAGGAGCAGAATCATTGGACTTAATGGTTGATTAGATTTGGGAGATTAGAGGAAAACTTTTGGTGATAAAAGGAATGATTGGGTAGGGTAGTCACTCTTTATATATTTCTAGGAATAAAGGAAGTATTCTCTCTCTCCTCTTTTAGTACCCTGGGAAGATCATCAAAATGCAGGAGAAGTGAGGGTGGAAAATAAAACTAATTATGTGAAATTTTACTCTAATATAAAACAGTACATGTTATCAGTTGCTTTTAATCATAAAGAACTTACCATTGATTTTAAGTACATTAAAATAGCCCCAGTTTGGAGTATTATCTAGCAGAGATTTATGAGGCATCCTAAAATAATCTACTTTAGAAGGAACCATTGTTTTTGGAGCAAAAAGATACTTTAGACTGACTTGGAAGGACAGCCATACATAGAGTGAACCACTAGTTTTGATAAAATTAGCTTCAAAGGAACAGTCTTTAATTCACTATAATTGACTTAATTTCAAATATTATTTTTTAAAGAGAAATACTTTTTTTGTTAAATATGTGAGTATATATAATCGGCTAGCCTAGAATCCTGGTGCATGAAAATGATAATTCATGCTCTGGAGAGGGGGGTCTCTCAGCCCAGCCTGACCTCTCTCACAGCCCGGGAGCCCTCAGGGGTGGGAGGCAACCCAGAAATCTTGGGAAGGTGACACCCCATCACCCCTCTGCTGCTGCCACTGTCAGCAGCGAAAGCCTTGGCTGGTGCTGGTTACCTGAGCCTCTGGTGGCCCTAAGCAGCTGAACAGCTGCCATCTGAAGCTTGCCTGTACCTCAGGCCAGCCCTGGGGGGCTGAGGGGACTGGGCGCTGCCATCTTGTGGCTGTAGGAATCACCATATTTAAGGGCGTGGCAGTCAGCATAGTCCCTCCTTATTGTCTGTGGGCTCCACCACCTTTGCGTTGGTATAAGGGTCAATTAGCATATTCCTTCTTTATTAAATAGGATATATGTATATACACATATATATGGTATATATGCATTTTAGAATGAACATCAATGTAAAAATTTCATTTGATTAATAGCATTATGTTTTATAGCAAGTATTTCTAGAATTTATGTGTGTTAACAGATTTTTTTCAAGTTTATACACACCCACATTCACTACATTTGGTTAAAAACATCACAGTATTGAGAATTCAGTTATTAAACTATTGTACGTTTAAAGTGGGGTACATTTGCCGAAACCGGTTTGGCTCAGTGGATAGAGCATCGGTCTGCTGACTGAAAGGTCCCAGGTTCGATTCTGGTCAAGGGCATGTACTATTGTTGCAGGAGACAGCTGGTCGATGTTTCTCTCTCATTGGCGTTTCTAACTCTATCCCTCTCCCTTCCTCTCTGTGGAAAATCAATAAAAAAAAAAAAAATACATATATATATATATATATATATTTTTTTTTTAATTTAAAAAGGGTAGCCGGGACTGGTTTGGCTCAATGGATAGCGCGTCAGCTTGGGGACTGAAGGGTCCCGGGTTCGATTCCGGTCAAGGGCATGTACCTTGGTTACGGGCAGATCCCCGGTAGGGGGTGTGCAAGAGGCAGCTGATCGATGACTCTCATCGATGTTTCTAACTCTCTATCTCTCTCCCTTCCTCTCTGTACAAAATCAATAAAATATATTTAAAAAAAAATTTAAAAAGGGTAAAGTGGGGTACATTATTTATATTAGCAGTGCTATTATACAGTACTAGAGGCCTGGTGCATGAATTCGTGCAGGGGAGGGGTCCCTTGGCCTGGCTGGTGATCTGGCAATTAGGGCTGACAGCCGGGGGCAAGGGATTGCTGGAGGTTGGCTAGCCACAGGATGTTGGCTGTGGGAGTGCACTGACTACCAGGGGGCAGCTCCTGCATTGAGCATCTGCCCCTTGTGGTCAGTGTAGGTCATCACTACCAGCCGATCACCAGGTCTTATCGGTTGCTTAGGCATATATATACACACACACACACACACACACACACACACACACACACACACGCTCTAGAGTCCCAGTGCATGAAATTTATGCATAGGGGGGGTTTCCCCTCAGCCCAGCCTTCACCCTCTCCAAACTGGTACACCTTGGGGGAATATCAGACTGCCGGTTTAGGCCTGAACCCACAAAGAATGGGTCTTAACCTGTTTACTGAGCGGGACCTATAAATACGTCAAACATAAACACTATCGGGAACAGGTAGGACGTATGAATACGTCCTTGAAATATATGTTGCACCCTGAGAGGCACGGTATATATTTTTTGTAATCTTTTTTTTTTAAAATATATTTTATTGATTTTCTTACAGAGAGGAAGGGAGAGAGATAGAGAGCTAGAAACATCGATGAGAGAGAAACATCGACCAGCTGCCTCCTGCACACCCCCCACCAGGGATGTGCCCGCAACCAGTGTACATGCCCTTGGCTGGAATCGAACCTGGGACCTTTCAGTCTGCAGACTGATGCTCTACCGCTGAGCTAAACTGGCTTCGGCTGTAATCTTTATAATTGTAAAATTTATAATTTTTTAATTCGATGTTTCCATTTTTTTGTTGGTATTCTTTGCTATTTGTTTGTAATTTCGTATTTTACTTTGTGCTTTATATATAAATAAATGAAAAAAATATATATTTCATTTATTTTAATTCAGTATAAATAAAAAAAATAATAATATAAAATTACATCCGCTGGGTGTGACGTACTGACACGTCCTAGTGAAAGAGTATGCGCCCGTTGTATGTTGCGTAATTAAAAAGGGAACTCCCCGGTTAACAGATTAATGGGCAGTCAGACATCCCTCTCACAATCTGGGATTGCTGGCTCCCAAACACTCACCTCCCTGGTTGTCCCTAACCACCTCTGCCTGCCAGCCTGATCACCCCCTAACCACTCACCTGAAAGCCTGATTGAGGCCTAACTGCTCCCCTCCCAGCCTGGTCAACCCCAACTTCCCTCTCCTATAAGCCTGGTTGCCCCTAACAGCCCTCCCCTGAAGGCCCAGTTACCCCCAACTGCCCTCTCCTGCAGGCCCATTCGCCCCCAACTGCCTTCCCCTACCACCTGATCACCCCTAACTGCCCTTCCCTACAGACCAGGTTGCCCCCAACTGCCCACCCCTGCTATCCTTGTCACCCACAATTCCCATCTTGTGACCACATAGGTGTGGCCATCTTGTGTGAAGGCATGATGGTCAATTTGCATATTACCTCTTTATTATATAGGACTAGTAGACTAGAGGCCTGGTGTACGAATTCATGCATGGATGGGGGCCAGGTTTGGGGGAGGGGGGGTTGGGAATGCAGGAGGTTGCCCAGCTGAACTCCTCCCTGATCAGGTAGGGGCCAGCCTAGGAGGGTCTGCAGATAGTTGGCTGGCCAGCCCTGCCCCAGATCAGGGTGGGGAGACCAATCAGGGCCAGCCAGGGACAGGGATACTGAGAGAGGTAGGCCGGCTTGCAGGGGGATCCGTGGGAGGTTGGTCATAAGGCCCTGCCCTCAATCAGGGTGGTGGGGCCACCTAGGTTGGGCCGACTGGGGGGAGGGGCTGTGGGAGGTTGCAGAGTGCCAATTGGGGCCCTGATCAGGCTGGTTGGCCACTGCAGTGTGAGTCATAGTGAGCAGTTGTTCCGGTTGTTCTGTCCTTTTGGTCACTTGGCTTTTAGATAGATAGATAGATAGATAGATAGATAGATAGATAGATAGATAGATAGATAGATAGATAGATTTGGTCACTTGGCTTTTAGATAGATAGATAGATAGATAGATAGATAGATAGATAGATAGATAGATAGATACATACATACATACATACATACATACATACATACATACATAGGTACATAGAGAGATAGATAGATACATAATTTTCCCTTTTTAGGTGTTTTGATCTCTTCAAGCCTGTCATTTGAATAGTTAGGAACTGCAAAGGCTCTATTCTCCACTTTTTATAGGAAGAAAAACAAATGAGGCATAGAGAAAAAAATAGGATCATTTACTGTGTGGGCAAGAGAATACACATTCATTTTACTGGGCCCTTTTTTGACTTTTTAAAGGACAAAATTAATTTTTTGAAAGCAAATAGTCTTTCTGTATTATTTCCTCTATAAAATATTTTTTTGAACAGAAGGTTAACGCAGGTGTCTTTTAACCTCTAATATGCTTTTCCATACCCTGAAAATTATAGATTTGATCATTTCAGGAAAGAGTATATTGATCCCACATTAGGTATATTATGGTACATAGTGTGTCTATTTGTTCAAATTTAGAACTCTTTCTTAGTGCTCCAAAGCTCAATAGATTGCTTAATCTCTCTAAACTTGATTTAGCTAAAATTGCCTCACTGCTGCTGGCTGTGCAGCTGAGAGGGTGCCATTATTGGAGGTAGACAGACCTAGACTTGAATCCTGGCTTTATGTCTTAATAGTTTTGTAATTCTGGACAAGTTTCTTAATCTCTAAACCTTACTTTTCTCTCCCATAATATATCCATCACATAGTATCTGCTCAACAGATGGTAGCTATTCTTACTAATATCTCTAATAATGAAGATGATGATAGGTTTATGACAACATGCTTATTGTTCATCATCTTTATATTCTAAGGGCTATTATCATTAAATACTCCATCCAGTAGTTTCTAGTAGCTCTCAGGAGTGGATTGCCCAGTAGGGAGAAACATTTATGGCATTGTCTAAGGAATTTGTTTAAGAATCTTTCTGTATATTTATTCATTTTGTTCTCTCATCCTCCTTCCACGAGGATACTTGTAAGTTTCTGTTTGGTTGGTTTTATTTTTCTTCTCTCTCAGCTAATACCTGAGCACTGCCATTTTCTAACATATGTCCCTAGATAAAACTGATTTGCCTATTAATTCATGAACATGAGGGAGAAAAATGCTGGATGGCCCCAGCAGTAGACTGGACAAGCACTTGGTTCTCTTTCCCCCAGATTACCTCTGTGCCTGATGACAGCTTCTCTTAATAACTAGAATAAAATAATTCTTACTTCACTTCAGTAGCTAGAGTATTTTAGCCTTATTTTTCTTCTCCAAAGAAACAGATTTTTATAATCTGAGTCAAGGTTAAGAATTAGTTAAGAGAAAACCTTTATTTGAAAAATGAAAAAAGTTACCTAGGCAACCTGATATGTTACCATTGTACTGATTAATCATCACCAGCATTAATCAGTATCATCAGTTATCACACAAAGATGACTGCTGAACAGTCTACACTATCATCATTTCATCATTCTTTACTGATCAGTTTAGTACAAAAGATGAACTGTATACAGTTCTGAGGATTGCAACCTCAAACCTAAAAAAAGAGGCAGAACTTTTATAATACAGAAAATCATGAATTTTCTTTTCACATCCCTTCAGTTATTTGATTTACTGTTTTGATAAAGCCCTGCATCTTTACAATAAATAAACTTTTCACAGAGGTGTAGTTTAAATTTAAAAAGTCTGACTATAATCTATAGCTTAACCAATTTCTTTCATTTGTGTCAGGTGACTTGGGGTGGGGGGAACCAAGTCATCATGTTTTATATTTGTTGGTAAATTAATAAGCTCAATATATTTTTGAAAAAGTTTAACAAATTAAATTCTCATCTGAATATTTAGCCATGTACTAGTACATATGAAATTTCTATAATGCCCATTACTTTATATTATACTAACTTTGAAAGTTGCTTAATATTTTCAGACTATTTTATGAATTAGGATATTCTTATTTTTATCACCTATTCCAGAATATTCAGAAAAATATACATTTTATATTAATTTTATATCTGAAAAGTATATATAGCAACTCCCTCCCCCAAATATGGCTCATTTTAGTTTTACAATTTTAAAAGAAATTTTAATTGCTATGGACATTATGTATATTAACATTTATTTTCTAACATTTATTCAAGAATGCTCATACTTAAAGTTTTAGTATTAAAAATTTTATACTGATGCTGCAAAATTTGTTACGATTTTGGATCTTTCTCTGTGGAAAAACACATCAATGTTAAAATTCCTTTCTCTGTTTCAAAAATAGTAATTTTAAATTGTGACAAAATATTTTCCCGGTAAATAACTTTTCTATATTCCTATATTGAAACAAGTTTCTAAATATATAATTTATTCTTGAATTTCACATTTCAGGTGTGATTTATTTTTATTACACCTACTATTATAATTTTGGTTAATTTGTTTCAAGCGGGAATTGGGATTAGCATATTTATTTTTCTATACTAAGTAAAAAGAAAGGAAATTCTCCATTGCACTTGAAAATTAAATTACAAATCTTATTTTTTATACTGAATTAAAACATGTTAAATTCCTCAGTGCAAAAAATTGTTGGTGTAGTAAACTTTTCAGACTTCCCTTTTTTTTGGAGAGCTAACTATTTCAGGATGAAAAAAAAAAATTAGATGGATACTACTTAAGCTAGCAGTTATATAATTCCGTTTGATAAGTAATTGATTAGGTCAGACAATTAAACCATTTAATCTGGCCATGTACATTGTATGTGGGAAAAGGAATCCAACTGTGAATTTGAGTATATTAAATAATCTTCAGTAAGTTCCACAAAGAACATTTGAATGCCTTGGAACTTGCAATAATGCATGTTTGTTCCAAACACATTTGCTTTGCCTAGGTTTTGCCTCTCAGGTTGAAGAAATGCTAATCTTGTCACATTCAGCAGCTGGGTTTTTTCCATATTCTTTTCCTTCTCCTAGGGGTTAATTAGCCTTCTTTCAAAATGTGGCCTATTTAGCTGTAGATTCACATGATTCAGCCAGAGCAGGCTGTACAAAGCAGAACTGTTAACAGGAGGGTGTGTCCAACTGCTTAATTAGCCAGAATAAAAAGGTCCTTTGTCAAACAAGCATCTGTTGCTCTTGACACACCTGACAGCCACATTAGGCAAGGATGACTAGACTGAAATTGTGCATGTCTCTCCTGCTAGACTATGCAGCTCATTTACATATGGGCTTCATCATGGACAAGCTGCAGGGGTGTATTTAGCTTATCAAATGGATTAATGTGACTGCATTTGTGTCTGATAAACAAATATCACTTGAAAGGAGGCTGTGAAGGAACTAAACTAACCAAATTAGTCCCAAACATAAACAGAGCACCAGAAACCACTGCCAGATGAATGGAAACACTTCAAATGTGTACACAAATCTTTATGTTGGGTCTAAAACAAAACCTTCAAATAATGCATACTAAGACACTACCCTCATGTGATGATCCTGGCTCTAGGGAAATGTTGGAAAGCTACCAGAATACTCTGAACGTGTCAGTGGGTTTAAATGATCTTTTGAGCAAAATTTGGCAGGAGGGTTATATTCCTCCAACATGCTTTAACATTCTAATTGATCTGCTGTTAAATTAGGTCTTCAGAATTAATCAGTTAGAATGCCTCTGGAAAAATACTTATCAGTTGAGTTGTATTATGGCCTCAGTAAAAAGAGAGAGAATAGTTCCTAACTCAATGTCAGAGAGAAGGGACGTCTATCCATTGTTATTGGAAGTATAGATCAAATATAATTGTTTGAAAATCCCTAATACTTTGCTGTTCTGACCAACAGTCTTTAGCTAGCTTTTCATTTGGAACCCTTGTCATCATGATATTGCAAAATAAATATGGGCTTTGGAGTTCTGAAAACTAGGCTTGAATTCAGGCTCTTTCTTGTATAAAGCTGTGTGGCCTTTAGCAAGTTATATAATCCATTCGTGCCTCAGTTTACTCATTAATTAAGTGGAAATAATAACATTTACATTATTGGGGGTCTTCTGAGGATAAAATAATAAGTGATTCAAGCACTTAACATATTGTCTGGTACCTGAAAAAGACTTATTAAATGAGAGAACTAATTATGGTAGGACTTTTTGAGGAAATCCCTGGAAGGGATGTGATTGAGATCCTCTCAATGCATGAGGCCTAAGCAAAAAGAGCCTCTTTCTTAAAGTTGATGGAGACAATGAAATCAGAGGATAATGAAGTTGGACTATTAAGGAAAAATGAAAACAGAACTGAGATTCTTAAGTTCGTCAATTAGCATGACTCTCTAATCCAGGAGCCAAGATTAGAGGATGAGCAGTAAGCTGGGAGTAAACAGATGTTCAGGAACAATTATTTGGTTGTTCTGGATTATACCACAGTTTTGATGTGGTATATACTTAGAGCCAGAGGCTGGATTAAAAGTTCTCCATGACACTCTAAGTTACATAAGACATTTTCTATCCATCTTATTTCCCCTTCCCTTCAGTAGAGGTTGCTTCTATTGAACAGTTGGGGTCCTTACCCTCTTACACTCTAAAAGTTCATCAGCTTGCTTGCTTCACTTCTATCTGTACAATTTCATATATGATAAAGAGGGAATATGCAAATTGAGCATCGCTCCACCACAAAGATGGCGGCACCCACAGTGGAGGGGGGTGTTTCTATAACACGAGAAGACTGGGTCCACAGCAAAGGTTTCCGTGACACAAGACGGCTGCACCCAAAGCGAAGGCTGAGTTCCTATAACGAGCCTTAACGAGTAATCAGCAGGGACCCAAGGCTGCACTCCCCTGCTCCCGCCCCCATGGGGCTTGACAGGGGACCTCAGACTGTGCCCTCCACCTTGCAGAGCTTGACTGGAGACCTCAGGGTGCTCCCTCCCACCCTGGCCCAGGCTGGGCGACCTCAGGCCGCACCCCCCACCCTGGCGCTGGGCCTGGGGGCCTGAGGCTGTGTCCCCTACCTGGTGGAGTTTTACAAGGGTGGGCCCAGCCTAGTCTGGATCTAACCCAATAGGCGGCCGGCAGGTCTGGGTCTTGTGCGATTTTGAGGTGCATGTGGGTTGGTGGGGACTTGACTCTGGATCCCATGGTGTGCCTCAGACTTGATAGGAGGAAGATTTTCATATACATTTTACTAATTTTCTTTCATCTGACACTTATATTATAGAGAAAGGGCAAGTAGCAACATTAAAAGATTTCCTCTAATTAATCCCCTTTTAATGTGCATGAATTTCATTCACAGGGCCACTAGTTTCTATTATAAAACTCCATCTTGGTCTAGTAGTTTAGTGAATGAGCTTTATTGTTATGTCCAAACCCTCCTTTTTACTTCTATTTGTTTGACTTTGGTTAAATGACTTACCATCTCTGCAGCCTCAGTTGACTGATCTGTGAAATGAGGAAAATTAGAGTTCCAATCATTTAATAACACATTTTTGTTAGTAAAGTGGCCAAAGTGTGGGTATTTTTCTTGTACAAAAGAAGTAAACCAGTATAAATGTTATCAATTTTGGCTTAAACCCAGAAAGTAATTTTCTATTTTCAGTCTTGATTTGTAGGACTAAGTTTCTGATTACCCCATAAGGTGTCATGAACTTAAATGCCTATAGAGGCCAGGAAAGTGAATGAGTTGCACCATTTAAATAATTTGCCTATGAAACACATAGGTTTTCCTTTTCTACATTTTCAGATTTTTCAAGAGAATCTAGAAATTTGGTTTTTAATGCAAAGTTTTCTGATTTTAAATGTTGGCAATTAAGAATTTTAACTTGTAGCAACTCTGAGTAAAAGCCTATCTATAGAATCTAATATAGTCCATAGGATGCTGATTTTCAAATTCATGCCTTTTATCTTGTAACTAGAGGCCCAGTGCATTGGATTCGTGCACTGGGCAGGGCATGTGGGCATCGATCCGCTGTGGAAGTGCTGCCCACCCTGGTCAGCCAAGTGGCTGTGGACCCACCTTCCCAGCGGCTGCTCCCTGGTCTGGCATATTCTGTGGAGCTAGAGCACTCGCCTCTCCAGGGGACCCAGTCAGGGCTGGGCTCAGGGACAGTAGCACTGAGAGGTCATTCCACCGTTCAGTCACTGGGCTTTTGTTATATAGGATTAGCTCTCTATGGTGCTTTATTAAGAACACTTAAGAATTGCTTTAAAAATATGTTTAATTTTTAAAGAGACGTCCATTCTTTATATTCTTATTAGAGGCCCGATACATGAATTCATGCATGGGTGGTGTCCACCCAGCCCACCTCAATGGGGGCCAGTTGGGCTAGGCTGGTAAGAAGTGGGGATGTGGAGGGTTGGCCAGCCAGCCAACCCACCCTCAATCAGGGTGAAATGGGCCCATCAGGGCTGGGGCCAGATGGGAGGAGGGGCCGAGGGCAGTTGGCTACCAGCCCTACTCCCTGGTGGAACTCGCAGTTAAGGGGACAATTTGCATATTAGCCTTTATTATATAGGATTCTTATGTTTGGCCTAAAATATTGGATGTCAAAGTATGAGTCATATACCAAAAATGGCTATGTAGGTGGTCTGTAATACAACATAGTACAGACACATGAGAGAGCCTAGATAAAGCTCCCAGCCAGCATTGGTAGAAATAGGAGGGAGTTTTAATAAGAGTTAGTTTACTGCGAGAAGCTCATTCATCCTTGATTGAGCAGCTTTATGAAGAAGCCATAATTGACAACCCTGTCTTCCTCGTTTGTGTATTGCTCTGACAAAGGCCACAGCCTATCTTGCATATGGGAGGAGGGACTAAGAAAGCCTCACTGAAGATAATATCTAACACCTGGTTCATTCTTCATCCACTACAGAAAGATATCACTTTACACTTACTAAAACTCCTCTGCTGTAGCACAACTGGCATAGATAGCCTATAAGTATAGAATGAATTAAAGAATTCTGGCTTTTGAATTTTTAGTTTCTTTTTTTGGGAGTTGAACATTAGATGATGCAAATAAATGGGGTGGTAGCCATAGTCTCTATCATTCCTTCTGTTGAAACCCCTATGCACCTTCACTCTGTGCCTGAGGTTTCTCATCTGTAAATGGAGATTATAGTCATCCCAGCAATATTGGATTGTTACATGGGTTAATTTATTTAAGAATTAACATGTAAAGCATTTAGAAGAGTCCTTAGCATATGTTAAACACTCAGTCAGTGTTAGTTGTTGCTGCTATATCTTTTGTATGTGCTAAGGTTTATTGTGCTGCTTTAGGGTTTTGACTAACAAAAGAATAAGAATAATTACCTGAAATGATGCCAATGTCAAGGTTTGGAAAGAAAAGTAAGCACAGATTCAAAGTAAAGAGGCCTAACCCCCACATCTATTCCTGTCACCTGAATGAATCTGTTAACCTCTTTGGGTTTTGGTTTCCTCATTTATAAAATAAGAAGAGTAGATTAGATGTCTTCACAGGTCCATTTGTAAAACTGAATGATAGAAAAGGTTTGGGGGGAATTTGAAAGAGGTCATGCTGTAACAAAAGATGCTAAGAGGGGTCAATTTTCCACTTGAAAGAATTGAATATGCTTTCAGAATTTTCTTAGGAAAATTAATGTTCACCATATTGTTCACAGATTTAAACCATAATGCAGTATTTTTCTTAGGCTACCAATTAAATATTTTTTGTCCTTATCCCCCCTCCTCCCCGTAAAGAAAATTAGAATTCTTGTTCCTGCTCAATAGCAAAGAAATTAATATTTAATCTTTTGTCTGTTTAAGTAGCACAAGGGAATGCAGAGGCCAGGTGGCTGAGAAACCACACTTGTTAGCATACATGCTGTAAAATTCAATCCTGTGTTAGTAGGTCAGACACATGAGAACTGAAAAATATGCTGTTTTGAATTGTGAATGACAAAGATAATATTTCATGATTTTGTTTACAAGTCTCATTTATGTAATAGTTGTCTTACCTATCTCTCAAATTGATGTTTGTCTATCTTTTTATAAGAATATACTTAAACTTTTATTTTAGTACCATATCATATCACAAGACAAGAAAATTAGGTTGGTGCTTCAGCTAAGTTTAGGGTATATCAGTTGATTTTTGGATATATATTAATTTTTTTAGATCAGTGAATAGCAAGTTTGAAAATTGGGAAGGACTTTATAAATAGTTTTTCTTAAATTGTACACCTCTGGTAACATCCTAATAATCTATAAAATAGTCTAGAAAGTATGGTTTATAACATAATTTGCATACAGTTAAGGTTTATATTCTGAGAATTGAGTATCTTGACATAATTTTTGGCTATCCTATCTAATAAAGAGGGAATATGCTAATTGAACCTCATGCCATCGCAAAGATGGTGGTGCCCATAGCCAATAAGGAGGGAATATGCTAATTGACTGCCCTTCCCTCAAAGATGGCAGTGCTCTTAGCCACAAGATTGCAGCACTCAGTCCTCTCAGCCCTGTCAGGGTGGCAGGTGCCTGACAAGGCACTGCCATCTTGTGGCTGTGGGTGCCGCCTGGGGGTGGGCTTGGCCACTCTGCCGGCCTGCTCCAGGGTCCCCCAGTCCCCTCAGCCCCAAGCCGCCCAGGGCCAGCCCAAGGCACATGCAAACCTCCGATGGTGGCTGCCCAGCCACCCAGGGACGTCTGAGGCTCAGGTAACCAGGGCTGGCTGAGGTTTGCCTTGCTGGCACTGGCAGCAGCAGAGGTGTGAAGGAGTGTTGCCTTCCCCTGACCACCAGGTTGCCTCCCACCCCTGAGGACTCCCACTGTGAGAGGGGGCAGGCCAGGCTGAGGGACCCCCTTTCTCCCAGTGCATGAATTTTTATTTTCATGTACTGGGCCTCTAGTAGTTTATAAATAGTTGAAAACAATTTATAACATATGAGACCTAACTAAGGAAGATACTAGGATTAGTAATTTTCTGTATTTATTTAAAATGTGGTCAAAATAACTATAAATATGAACTTTCATGACAGTATTTTGGGGTAAGGAGCTTTCAGAGAGTTGAAAGTCTCAGTAATGCTGCTAGCAAATGTAATGCTGCTAGTCACGCAAAGGGAGCGTTTCAAACTTTATTTCTATTTTAATATATTTCAGAGACCATCATGCAGACATCAGAGACTGGGTCGGACACAGGTTCGACAGTGACTTTACAGACATCTGTGGCTAGTCAAGCAGCAGTGCCTACACAGGTGGTACAGCAAGTGCCAGTACAGCAACAGGTAAGGAGCTGCTGTTGTCAGAGCAGATGCTGAGCCTTTCATTGTGCAGACTGTGTTCAAGAATGATTTGAATTATCCTTTCTGGCACAGTGGGTGCTAAGATAGGCCTAGTTCAGTTCATGGGTTAATTCAGCACATGTTTCTTGAGCACTTCCTAGATAGTCTAGATTGTTTTTTGCTAGATTGTAGGGATACCAATGTAAATACTCAAACTATACAATTCCTATTCTGAAAGAGCCTCTTAAATCTTAAAGAGAACATTTGTTTCTGACTTGACCACCTGAAGGAGATTTTAGTCTCTTCTTCTCCCCTCACTGCTCTTTATCACAACTTCCTATTTTTTTTTTTTCATATTGAAATGTCAGCAATCATGTTTTTCTGTAATTGCCTCACAGCAGTACTTAATAAAGGAGAAGATGGATGTACCTTGTAGGCAGAGATTTTGCCTTTGTGATATTTTAGAAAGTGCCTGGGTGACTGATAAATGCTTTTTAATGAAAATTAAATTATCTTAAAGGTCTGGAGGTCTGATTCATTCCATGTAAAAAATTGAGAATGAATGAATTCCTCATCACATGTTTACTACAGGGCTGATTCATACTCGGCACTTGGCTTTTTTGGGAAAGACACTGACAAACTAATGCTGTTCAGGCCAGCTAATAGTTCTGCATGTGAACATATTGGCCTGTCATTTCTCCTGGAGTGGAGAGAAAATAAGTGAGAAAGGTTATGTCACAGAGCATGCTGACATTTTAGATTTTCTCATAATTTTTTAGTATCAAGGAGAATCTTTAGCAAATCTTGCTCTTACAATTATAAACAAGTAGGGAGAGGAATATCTTTTCCTAAATGATAGAGGGATTCAAGGTTATATTCTTTTCACAAGATAGAAGTTGGTGTGGCAGGAAGAGTGCTAGAATTAGGAAAGTTCTTTGAGTCAGAGTTAAAGATATTTGAAGTTTTGTTTTTAGCTCACCCTCCTGGTCTCTATCACACACACACACACACACACACACACACACACACACACACACACTTACACTTATAGTATGAGTTGAACTATATGTAATTGTTATCTATAAAAAGCAACAGTTTCATATGATTCAATTTACTAATTGTGTTTCTTATCTTTCTTATCTTTATTTTTCATAAATAAGTCTACCCAAAATGGTGTTTTAAAAGCCTCTGCTATTATTGATGTCATCACCAATTTCTGGATTTTGAACATTACTCAGTAAAGGTGGCTTATGACATGTTGTCCAAAGAGCAGGTGGAGAACTATTAGTTAGGACAGTGTTATATCGAATTTTAAAAAGATAATCTATCAATATTAAGCAAATGTTGAATAATATCACACACTCTGGTTGGATTTTTGTCTCATTTGTGGAAAAGGAGTGGTCGTGGAAGTATCTGTCTCTTACAGTAATGTGGTAGGCATCATATTCCTAGCCCCAGAAAGTGAAATGTCTGCATACCTGCCCCTCTCTCCTGATCTCTTTCCTTCCTCCCTTCTTTTTTCCCTTCCTCTCTCCCTCTTTCCTCTTCTTAAAAAATCTTTTTATTGAGTTTAGATATCATCAGATAATTACTATGTAGATCTTATATAGTAATTTAAGAAGTCAAATAGTTCGACAAGTTTATTATTTTAAAAACACACAAAAAAGAAAAAACAGTCCTCAATCTCCTCCTAATCCTATCAACTTCTCAGAGGCAACTGTTTTTGCCTCTTTCTACCTATTATTTTGATATTTACTTCCATGTTTTAAAAAATAATACTTATTTTATTGTTTTTTAAAATTTTTTATTTTTATTGATTTCAGAGAAGAAGGGAGGGAGGGAAGAAGGGAGAGAGAGAGAGAGAAAGAGAAACAACAATGATGAGAGAAAAATCATTGATCAGCTAGCTGCCTTTTCCATGCCCCCAACTGGGATCAAGCCTTCAATCCCATATGTGCCCTGATGGGGAATTAAACTGTGACCTCCTGGTTCATATGTCAACACTTAACCACTGAGCTATGCCAGATGTACTATTTTACTTTTTGTGTGTATTTTAGTTTAACACATTATCATATCATATCCCTCTTTCTGGTTCTTAACACACACATATACACACACACACACACACACACACACACACACACACACAACTTTCCACCCCTTAAGCTCCTGGTATACTATGTTAACTATATTCATTTTTAATCTACAAAAACAACAAACAGTTTCATATGTTTCAACCTAAAAATTTATTTTAATTTTGGTAGACCATTACTCAGTACTTATATCTCCATTATATGTATGAGTGCTATATAAATTTAGCCATATAGTGAACTCTAGGTTCCTACAAAACGTACTTGCTGGATTTAATGATCAGATGTTTTCTTAAGGAAGTCTCTCAGAGCATTTTGACCTCTCCAGTCTGGATTCAGTGCCCGTTGCTCAGCTAGGATCTCCTTTTGCCATCATCCTGGGATTGTCTTAGGTTGGCTTTCCTGTTCCCTGACTCAATGTCTTAAATTCTTTCTTAATTTGCTTGAGCACAACTTCCAGTAACTTCCTAAAAAACTGTAAATGTTTTGAGCTCTTATGTGTCTGAGAGATAATTTATTTATCAGTTGTTTTGTAGTTGAATGGGTATAGAGTTTTAGATTGGAAATAATATTTTTCAGAATTTTGAAATGATTGCTATGGAAAAGTCAAACACTACTCTAATTCCTGATCTTTTGTGATTTATTTTCTCTCTGAATGTTTATGTAATGTCTTAAATCCCAGTTTGTTTGTTTTTTTATAGTTACGATGTTGTGTCTTGATGTGGGTATTTGTATATATTGTGCTGGAATCTTGGTGGTCCTTTTCAATCTTAACATTCATGTTCTTCAGTTCTGGCAGATTGTCTTCAGTATTTTCATTTATTATTAACTCATCACTTCTTCTAACATAGTTATAATTTTCAAGGGCTTTTTAAAATTTTCCTGTACCTTTTCATACCATCATACTTTATTTCTTTTTAAGTTGTTGATTTTTTTCCTCTATTTTATAGTCAGATTCTTTCAAGCTACTTTTTTTTTACTCTATCATTTATTTTAGAAGCTTTTCTTAGATGTCTGATAATCTTTGGATGTTTATTCATATTTAAAATTCTGAGGATAAATGGGTGGTTTGAATGCATGATTAGTTATGGTTGACTTTAGTGCAGTGTCATATTCTGGGCTTTTTAACTAGGGACCCTCTTACACTGGTCATATTTTTAAAGAAGACTTCTCTAGCTTCCTGCCAAGTGGATGAATGTTTGGCTCCTAGGAGCTGAGTAGAGGAAAACAGTTGGGTGTTTCTTGTACTAATTCACTTAACCCTTCTCTTTTTCATGTGGTATCAACATCACCTCTGTTTAGTCTTCCTCAGAGATTAAATAAAAAATAAACCACACTTGTACCAAAGTTGTGGAAGCCAGTCACGTTGTGTCATGGAGTTGATGAAGGGGATCTGCTTGCTTCTTAAATAAAATCACTTTTTTATGTTAGATACATATATTGAAAACCAAAAATGAAATTGCTACCAGAAGAGAAAAACCAGTATCACCACCAGCCATAAATAAAATACACATACTTTGTTCATGTCCTCAGAAAAAAATATCATGTACAGGTGGACCACATTTTGGAAAACATGGTATTATGCCATATGGCTTGTTCCCAAAGGCATATTTTTCAGTTCCTTAATTTATTTCATTCCTTTTGGACACTCAAGGCAGGTGGTACCTTAGATTCCCTATACCAAGCAAAGAAGCTGGGAACACTCATTTTCTTTTTGTCAACAAAGTGTTTTATTTTACGTAATGGATTAATGTGATATTTGTTTGGAGGTGGCCATTCAGTTGTCCTTTCAGAGTTATTTAGAAGGACTGCTTTCTCCTTTGTAATTTTCCCCCCGCTAGAACAGTGTTGTGTTTGAAGCTCCTTGGTGCAATTGTATGGTCCCTGTGGTTGTAAATTGTCTGCAACTGATGAGATTAATGCTATAGTAATTTCTTATTGCTCTTACTTGTCTATAATTTTTGTTTTGTTAATGTGCTAATGGCATCTTGAGTGTTTAAACTGTACTAGAATATCTTTAAAATCTTCTAGCTTTTGCCACTGACCCAGGATGGATTTGAAATTATGGTGTTGATGTCAAAGGTGGTTACTTCTGTTGATTAAACTTTTCATTGTGTCTTTGCTGTGATCACTTTGATGTAAAGGGAAAGCCTATAGCTTACTTTTTAAAATGTTTTGATGTGTAAAATGATATGTGTTGGAATATTGAGAAATCAGACAATTTTAAAATCATGATATGTAGTTATGTTTCTTTATATTCTTAAAGTTCCTCACTTTATAAGTACCAAATAAAATATTGATTCTAAAATTACTGTGTGGTTCTTCATTTATTCTCTATGATCTTAAGAACCAATTTATCACCTTTCCTTAGACAATGATTCAGGAATGGAAAATTGAGAGGAAAGTTTGCATGGTCCAGTTAATTAATATTTATCAAAATTTCTATCTTTTGTAGCTTTTCATTAATTTAAAAAACACCATAGATTTTCAGCTTCCAAATATAGGCATTGTTTCCCAATTCACTAAAATCTGTAAAAGTTCAGTATCTTGATTAGAAAGAAATCCTATCTTTACAAGAAGACTGTTTTGCCTAATGTGCCTTTATAGACTGTGACCAGAAATGAGCAATTCTTCCTTCTCTTTCCCTTTACTTCACTAATTTGTTAGGGTTTCTTATACATTAGTCTCCAAACTGGTCATTTTATGTGTAAATCTGATCCCGCTTAACCTAGAACTGAACCAGAAAATGGAAAATGCCTTCTTTAGAAAAAAGTGTATTTTTATTGATTTTAGAGAGGAACAGAGAGATAGAATCATCAATGATGATAGAGAATCATGGATCAACAGCCTACCGCATGCCCCCCACTAGGGATTGAGCCCAAAAGCCAGGCATGTGCCCTGACCAGGAATCAAACCATGACCTCCTGGTTCATATGTCATAGCTCAGCCACTAAGCCATGCTGGGGGAGGGAAATGCCTTCTTATTAATCCATTCTTTCCCATAGCTGGCCAATTTAGATTCTTTGTAAAGTAGAACCTAGGTAAACATCAGAATTTTCTTTTTTTTGTTTTTTTGTTTTAATCCTTGGCTTTAGTTATTTTATAAATGATGCTGACTTTGAGAATAAGTCCTAACCCACCTTTAACCAGGGTTCCAAGATATTTTTTCTCTCTTTCATGGTTCTCAGTTTTGACTGTTCTCTAAATTATGGTTCCTCTTCTCTCTACATCTCTGCTATCTTCCCTTTTCCTGGAAAAGGGCCCCACATCTTTTCTATCAAAGTGGGCAACTGTGTTGTCTGTATACTGCTTCTTCTAAACATAACATTTCAAGTGGGTGGAAACCTGGGGCTGAGGAGATTTTGTTTGAGTCCAAAGAAATATTTTTTCATAGAATCTGCCATCTTTGTTTTAATTCTTTTATTATCAGACA
This sequence comes from Pipistrellus hanaki, assembly GCF_964339955.1. NCBI lineage: Eukaryota > Metazoa > Chordata > Mammalia > Chiroptera > Vespertilionidae > Pipistrellus > Pipistrellus hanaki. The sequence goes on along the minus strand of NC_140513.1, from coordinate 42,928,377 downwards.
CTGCACTCTAGTCTTTACATTTTCTTTCTCAGGGACTCAGTCTGTTTCTATTGTAGAAAGTCTTGGGTATATAACTGGGACATTGAAGTTTCTTTTGTGATAAAAGTTCATTTCAGGATTTTATTTTTATGGGGACCTTTATTTTCACATAATTTCTATTTAGGAAATGAATCTTTGTTTAGAATTTGAATTATCAAAATGAATGGAATAACTATGAGGCTATAATTTCTTTTTGGTTCTATCAATCTATCACATACTTAGCATTTCCTCCTAAGTTATTATATATTCTGGAGAGTGAGTCTACTATATGCCCTATGGTCAAAAGGATAAGTGACATTCGGTTTGGGAAAGAGATCCAACCAAAATTGTCATTTTGGTTCTATGCAGAGGGAAATCTTCAATAATGATATATTATAAATTAATCTTCTCCAATAGATCATGGGGTACTTTTAAAATTATGCCACAACCTTTAGGAAATAGATTTTAGGAGTCAAAATTTTATAAGAATACTTCTAAGATCCTCATCTTAGACCACAGCTTCAACAGTGAATCATTTATGTCCTCATTTTTGCCATATTCCTGTAATGTAGTACTACTATAATCATAACCAGTAATACACCCATGAAAAAATTCTTTTGGTGAAAGCATTGAATACTGATTAAGGCAAAAAAAGATTGCCTATAATATGTTGAATCTATAATAGAATATTATTGGATCAAAATTTGATCAATAGTAACTTAAATGCATCCCCTCGTTAGTTTGAGAGGGAAGCCTGAGGTAGTGAACTGTATCATTCTTGTATCTTACCTTTCTGTTCAGGATCAAGAGGTTTGCTTTCTGAGCATCTTATAGACATAAATAGAGTTCCTCTCCTTTGAGAACAGTATCTCATTTAATCAACAGAATCAAAGATATTTTTCTCTGGTTTGCTCTTACTTGGGATTTGATTCCCATTGGCTTGGTTCCCCAAGGGGACAGTGTTCTCATAATTAAGACCATGGCAGTAAAAGATGGGGTTACATTTTTAAATGAATTCTAGTTGTGTGTCTTTTTGTATAAAAACAAAAGGCAATGATTTTAGCTCTTGAAAAACATATTTATTTTTAGAACCAGAACTGCTAGTTTTTAGTATACAATATAAAATGTAAGGTATTTCAAAGGAGCATGCTGATCTACAATTGAAATAAATATTACTGTACCAATCAAATATGAAATCCCTTTAGTTGGCTATTTCCATTGAATATTTGTAAAACTAAGAGCTCCACTATTTAAATACAATAGTTGAATAGTAATATTTTATGATTCTGCTAAGTGATTTAAAACTTTTTTCTCATCTAGTATTAGGTCATTGTTTGGGATACTTTATTTTAAGAAGATTTGCCAGACATTGTGTTAAATGTTGCTAATTTTACATGATATCTGACTATAGAAAGCTAAATTTTTATGGAGATATATATCTTATATAATAAAAGCCCAATACGCAGATTGACTGAATGGCAGAACAACCCGTGGAATGACCGATTGCTATGACATGCACTGACCACTAGGGGGAAGATGCTCAATGCAGGAGCTGCCCCCAGCCCACAGGCCCAAGGCCAGTTAAGGTAGATGCCAGTGGCCTACCCCCCACGCCCCCAATTGCCCCAGCAGTCGGCTCCCCCTATGGGACCAGCAGCAGCTGGGGGGGGCAAGACCAGCGAGCATGTAGCACCAGGCAGGTGCCAGTGGGGGCCCCCAGATCACCCCATTGGTCACCCCACAGATTCGCCCTGATCGTCAGTCAGGCCTAGGGACCCTACCTTTGTGCACTGGATCTCTGGTTGTTACAGAATTGGTCACAAAGTGCCTCAGTGTAGAAATGTGATTGTTCTTGGGAATTAAGGTCAGTAATATCTTTACCAAGGAATGATCTCTGAGCTGTGTGCTTAAGGAAATTTGGAGTTGACAAGGAAAACTGAAAGAGAATATTTCTGGAAGAGAAAAGTATGGAATAGCTCAAGGAAAATCAGGGAATCTGTGCAGGGAGATGAGAGGTCTAGGAAGTGAGGGATATAGAACAATGTTGCACAAGAACCTCTGGTGGGAGGTTGAGTCAGATGACCCATTGTAGTGTCTTTACATCTGTCTTTTTCCTTGTATATTTATTCTTTTCTTTCTTCAGTGTATGGACAGAGGTAGACAAGATGAATAAGCAACAGCTTGGTGAGAACCTACTCACTGGAACTGAGAATCAAGGTAGAGTGGTAGACATGTACAGCTCATCCTGACACAGGTGTGACCATAAGAGTTATAATGTTATGCTCTGAGAACATAAAATAAACTGCCCTTCATTCTGACTGGGAATTAATGGCCTTCAAGGTGGAGATGTGACAGCTTTGTAGAGAGATTAACAGTTATCTTAAATCTGCAGAACTTTCTTTTTTTTTTTTTTGTTAAAATATATTTTATTGATTTTGTACAGAGAGGAAGGGAGAGAGATAGTTAGAAACATCGATGAGAGAGTCATCGATCAGTTGCCTCTTGCACACCCCCTACCGGGGATATGCCCGCAACCAAGGTACATGCCCTTGACCGGAATCGAACCCCGGGTCCCTTCAGTCCCCAAGCCCACGCTCTATCCATTGAGCTAAACCGGTTTCGGCTAAATCTGCAGAACTTTCTATTTGGCCATTAGATTGCCAACATTTAGGTAATATTTTAATGAATCTCTATAGAGAACATGAAAAAGTATTAGTCACTGAAACTCATTCCTTGAATTATATATATTAACTAGGAGCCCATTTGCAGGAAGATTCCTGCAAGCAGCTGCCATGGCCCTGTGTGCTGCCACTGCTGCTGCACACAGGCAGCTGCAGCCCCTCCAGCCCTGCCCCACCCAGCCCTGCCACGCCCTCCCTTTCCCTCCAGCAGTCACCTTGCTTTCAGCCTTTTCCTCCCTCTTCCTTCTAAACTGTCTTTAGTCTTCACTCCTCCCTCCCTCAGCATATGCAAATTAACCACCATCTTTGTTGGGTTAATTTGTATACTTGCTCTGATTGGCTGTGGGTGTAGGGAAGGTACAATCAATTAGCATTTTTCTCTTTTATTAGTGTAGATCACATTTGTCAAACACAAGGCCCGCGGGCCAAATCCAGCCCGCCAGGCCTTGCAATGTCATCACTGCACTCCGCTGTCAGTTTATGACATTGTCAGTTTATAACTGTTCAGTAAACCATTTGGCCCGCGATTTAGGCTGGATTTTAGATTTTGGCCCCTTCTCTGATTGAGTTTGACACCCCTAGTGTAGATGGTTAAGATACATACAGTATGCTGCAAATACTGTGAATAATATTTATGGGATAAATAACGTTTTTATTTTAATTTTGTTCATGAACCTTGTATCACTACTATGATACCAATTAAATTGTCAGTGTTAATGCAAAGACTCTAAAGCTGAAAGGGATCTTAAATGTCATCTGATCCCATGGTTGTTTTTCTTGTTAATCTTTATTTTTAATTTTTTGAGAAACTGCCACACTGTTTTCCATAGTCACTGCATCACTTTACATTCCTACCAACACACAAGGGTTCCAATTTCTCCACATCCTCATCATCACTTGTTATTTTCTCTTTTTCTGATAGTAGTCATCCTAGCAAGTACAAGGGGCTACCTGTATTTTTTAAAGCCCATTTCTTTTCTTTTTTCCTCTTTTAATCTTTATCTTCCCCTGCTCCCTTTCCTCTCTTCAAATTCCTTACTTCTCCCTCCCTCTCTTTATCTTTCCCTTCCTTCTTCTCTCCCTCCCTCTCCTCCTCCTTGTACTAGACAGGTCTGTATGTAAAACT